>NC_058133.1:100372995-100455315 GCF_016433145.1 Gracilinanus agilis | reverse complement strand
AGGAGGAGGAGGAGGAGGGGAAGAAGCTAGAATTGAGAACAAAATGGGATTTTTCAAATAAAGGAGATTATAGAGGAAAAACAACTTCTGAATAACTAGAATTTTAATCAGTTATGGGTTCCCTCAAGGAGATCCTCAAGGAGAAGATGGATGACCATTTGTCAGATTTGTTGATGAATATGAATTGGACCAGATGGTTGCAGAGATACCTTTCAACTCTGAAATTCTGAGTTGCAACTACTTCTATTAGAAGGAGTCTACATAAAGGGCAGGAAAGGGAAACAAGTTGTAGAGATAATCCAAACAGAATCAATTCTTGAATAATTAAGATCTGGCTGTAAATGTTTGCATGTACCACATTGGCCATTGTTCAACTATTGTGCTTATTAGGTAAAACAATGTAAGACCTTTTGCCAATCTCAATTCACTTCAACAAGCATTAAATAACCATTCTTTGCAGGTCAGGCACTGTACTACAAAGACAATACTTCAGTCTTAACATATCATGTAGTTTTAACTTCCTCCTTCACCTTTTGCCAGAGCTGTTTAAAACAACAACAAAATGGACTTCATTGAATTTCATCATATTCCCTATGTCACTAAGGGAAAAAATAAAAACAATTCCTGCCCTCCAGGTTCTTACATTCTACTGAGGGAGCTACATAAACAGATAAGTAAGTATATATCTACAAATACAAAGCAATTTGGGCATCATAGACATTTTCAAAATCAGTAGGATTAGAGGGGCAGCTAGGTGGCTCAGTGGATTGAGATGAGAGGTCCTGGGTTCAAATTTAAATTTAGATACTTCCTAGCTATGTGACCCTAGGCAAGCCACTTAACTCCCATTATCTGGCCCTCAATGCTCTTATGCCTTGGAACCAATAGATAATATTGTTTCTAAAATGGAAGGGAAGGGTTTAAAAAATACTAATCTCTTTTTATAAATCTCTCATTTGGTCCTCCACAGTATTGTTTCTCAGACAGAGGGGAGGGTTAAAAAAATTAGTAGGATCAAGAAATGTGTTCTATAGGAGGTAACAACTCAGCTGAATATTGAATGGAGTTATGAATTTCAAGAGATGCAAGTGAAGAGGCATAGCATTCCAGGTATAAGAGAAAATTTGTTCAAAGGCATGGAGAAGAGATAAAATACTATGTACAGAAAACATCATCTAGGCCAATTCAGTTTGACTATAGAGTTGCATAAATGCTGTTATAGTTTGTTGATGACTAGAAAAGGACAACCTAGGGAAAGAAAGGTGACAGCGATAAAATTTGGTAGATCTGAGTTCTAGCAAAAACTGAATGACCTCTTGGAGAATTTTATCTGTCATCTGAACAGTTGTTATCAGTTTGAAACTTATAGCGATAAAAAGGAATGAATGGAGTGCATAGGAAGCATAAAATTGGATTTTGTTTTTTCAGATTAAAAAAATCAATTAAATAGTATTCTTTTATAATCTCAATACTAGTGAATGGGACTAAAACTTACCCTCAAAGTTTTTGTTTCCTTTAGGAGGCTTTGGGCTCTTGATTTGATCTGAAATATATCAAAGTATTTAATAATGAGCTGTTATAACAAAGTTCCTCTGTTTCTCTCCAGATCATTTTGATGATGAACTTTTAAAAGTGAATTTCTGTAGCCAATTAAGGGTGTTTTCTCCTCTTGATTCAGGCCACAGTGTCCTAATAATACCTTGAGGGAAAGTACTTCACAGCATGCCCTGACTAGTGTGATTGCTTTTAATAAACTTCTTAAAACAGTAATGCAGCCAACACTCAATTATCTCTAGTAATGGGGGACAGGAACAGCCTGAGCAGTCAAGCTCCAAAGACAATCCTTCAGCCTTAATATATTGTATAGTTTTAACTTCCTCCCTCACCTTTAGCTTAAAAAGCCAGCTATGGGTCCCAGTGAATTTCATCATAATCTCTATGTCAAACACTATCTGAGGGATATACTATTTAACAGTGGTTACAAAATCATCAGCAGGAGGACCAAGGATTAAATATTGACTTTGAATACTCTGCAAGTACAACTATCAGATGCACATAATCGAAACTTGACCATTTCCATTGGGGCAGGAAAACTGATCCCAAGTATGGTCTAGAAATAGCCATAAGGAAACTTATTTTGAACCCAAACATGTTGGATTTGAAACCTTTGTGCCTCTTCACAAGTGAAGCTTAGATCAGCTCAGCTTCACTTGAAACTAAAAGTTACTGAAGTTTATTATATCTGTAACAACAGAGATCAATTTTTTCTTTTTCTATTTCAATAAGAAAGAACATAAATTCAAATTTTATTGGGAGAATATATTCTTAATCCCTTCTATTCCTAATGCCACCATCCTAATATAGGTATTTATAACTCTGATGGGTAAATGAATTGTATTTTGAAGGGAACTTAGCAGCCTTGAATCTATCTCCATCATTTACCAGAAGAAGAAATTGAGGCTCAAAAGGGTCAAGTGATTTGTCACACAACTAGAGATAAGACTCGAATTCATATCTTCCTGACTTCAAACCCAGTCATCTACCCACTGTACCCCTTTATGATCACATTAGTATGAAGATTCTCTTTATTCTTTTTCAACCTGGGTCAGTCTCATTCATGTTTTTCAAAGAATATTTACTCAGTGTACTGTAGCTCTCTCTTTGATTCTTTAAAAATTTTGCACATTCTATTATCCTTCAAATTCTCTGTAAGTAACAGGCTAACACCTTTTATAGCCATATGGGTCAATGATGTCTTTTTATAATTTGCAAGTCATCATTATTGATCTTATGCCGCCCAATAAACTTACTTAGATTCAATAAACTTATATAGGTTCAATCTTTATTGGCCTTTAAGCTATAATATCTGCCTTAAAGTATTTGAAGGGTGGAAGGTGCTCATTTTGGAAGGCCATTTCAGCCCTCTCAAGACCTACTTTGGAAGAACCTCAAAGCCCTGTGGCCTTTCTGTCTGATTGGATGGCTTTTCCAAGAAGCTTCATTTAAAGATGAAACCTAGGCCAACTATCTTTCATTTCTCACCGGCTGCAGGCCAGACTTCTCCTTTATGCCCTCCCCCATCTTCCTTTCAGTTTCCACTTATATGCCTTCTTCTCTAATTAGGAAAGGATAATTAGTCCCTAATTAAAATGTAAGCTCTTTGAAGGCAGGGACTCTCTTTTTGCTTGTATTTGTATTTTCAGCAGTAACTACAGGATCTGACACCTAGTTAAGTACTTAATAAATGCTCAATGATTGCCAGACTAAAGAGGAATTATTGTTCTGTCTGGTCATACAGGACAGAACCAGGAGGAAGGCATGGAAGTTGTAAAGAAGAAAATTTAAGTTTGATGTCAGGAAAAACTTCCTAACAATTTGAGCTATCCTGAAGTGGAGTGGACACCCCCAGGAAGTGGGAGGTAGACAAAGTCTGGAAACACAGGCCAACTTATCACTTGGCAGGTGCAGGATAGTGAAGAGTTCTATCAAGTAGAGGTTAGACTTGTTAGCTGAGGGCCCTTCTGACTCTCATATTATTATGTGATAGTCCATGAGTCATAGTCTTAAAGTAGAATTTTAACATTAAAAAAGAACCATGGGGAAGTACTTTGGGATGAATAAAAAGGCTACACTTTTTCTCCCCAAATGTGATCAAGCCCAGTCTTCTCTTATTTAGTTCCAAGTTAAAGAATCATAGCTCTAGAGCTAAAAGGCACTTTGGAAATAATCCTGCCCTTTCATTTCACAAATGATAAAACTGAGGCTCTAGAAATTTAAGTTATTTACCCAAGGCATTAAACAAGACAGGTGGGATTTGATCTTCATCATCTGTCTGCAGAGCCTATACTTTTTTGAGTCCCAGAAAATGAAGCCATTCAAAAAATGGAATGGACTGCCTCAGAAGAGAGTGAATTCCCCATCACTAGAAGCCTTGAAGTAATCCCAGGGACCATTTATCAGTGATCATCAGATTTTTGTGGTTTAGTCATTTTTTCAGTCGTGTTTGACTCTTCATGATTGCATCTGGGGTTGTCTTGGCAAAGATACTGGAGTGGTTTTCCATTTCCTCCTTCATCTCATTTTACAGATGAGGAAATTGAGGCAAATAAGGTTATGCAACTTGTGCAGAGTCACATAGATAATAAGTGTCTAAGACTGGATTTGAATTCAGGGAGAAGAGTCTTCCTGATTTCAGGCTCAGCATTTTGTCACCTGGCTACCCAGATGCACAGATAAGTCTCAGTCCAGGCACTAAGTGACCTTCTAACTTTTAGATTTTCTGATTTATCCAAGGTTACACAGCTAGTTAGTGGCAGAGACAGAACTGAAATCTAACTAGGTCTCTAGACTCTTACCTAAGGCCCATTTTCCACTAATAAGCTACCAAAACAAACAAAAAAATGCTTGTTGCTGAGTGAACAGTTAAAAAAAAAGTTGATCATAAACAGAAACATTCATCTTTACTCAATTCTTTTTCATCTGCTCAAAAAAAAAGGAAATTCTGTTTTCAAACTATTCTTGAGTAATTAAGTTAATTTGAATACTCAGAAGGGATCTCTTTCTCAGAGGTCTTGTATAACTACACTTCCCTTATTTATTTTTGCACTGTGGTTTCTATAATATGATGCATTTTTAAAAATACAGAAATGTTAACAAGGTTCCTGAATCCCAGAAGTTCAGTTCCCCATTAGCAGGGTTGAAGGAGGGAGTAGGGAAAACAGAGGCAAGGATGCAAATGAGATGTTGAACCCTACATGAGAACTTGCAGTTGGCACTAGGAAGAAAATTCCTTCATCTTTGGCTTTCTCTCCCTTTTCTTTCCATGTTTAAAGGGCCAGCTCACACCCTTATCTAGAAAATGTTGTTAAAATGCTCATCTTTTCTGACTATATCTGTTATTTGCGGTGTGCAAAAACCCTTTGTTTTGCACATGGCAGAAATCATTCAATGAGCTAATGCTGCCTCATCAGGAATTAAGCACGATCCAAAAAAGTAAACACTTTGAGACCCTGATGCAATTTCAAATAACATTCCTCTCCATCCGCTCCACACCCCCCCCCTCAAAAAAAATTTTCTTGACTGAGGTTACAGCCAGCTTTTCCTCAGCCCCCTGGCTATCACAGCTTGCCCAGAGAAACCTCAACCAGTCATTCCTGCTGCCTTTTTATTCTGGTTGGCCATTCATTAAGACTAATGATCCCCAGCTGTTTGAGTCCAGGCTCTCCACCTCTCCCCCTTCCCTTTTTACATATTTCTGTCCTGAACTCCCCTCCCATGCTTAAAAATGCGTTGGTAAGATGAAGGGACGTTTAACAGAGTGTTGGAAGCTTGGAGAAGTGAAGGCACGCCCCATGAAGCTGCAGTTCTCCTCTCCATGTACTTAGCATTCCCCCATTCACAAAGATTCCACCCAGACTTCTGTAAGCCTGAAGAACTTAGAGAATGGAAATGAACCTGCATTACAGAACTGCAAAAGTGAATGATGACTTTCTTTTCTGAATAAAAGGTGCTGGAATATCTCTGCGATGCTTGGATCTCACAGGGAGATGAACTATAAGCAATGCGTGGCATGTTGATAATTTTCACTAGAGTTGTTTTATTAGGAAAAGAGGAGAGTTCAGCAAGTCTTCCCCAGTAGAGTTCATGATCATTAGAATTGTCACTGTCATGTGTGAAAGATGGCTCTAGTTTCCAATCTATTACCGTCTACCAGTTTAAGAAATACTCAGATTTTCTTTTCCCATTTCTCCTTCTCACTCTTTTTAAGCATCATAAACTCAAGGCTGATTTAAATGGATAAACCAGGTAGTTGTGCAAATTGATCCTCATTAATTCAAAAGGAATATCAAACAAATTCTAAGACTTTAGATGGCAAAGGGCATCCCATTACCTCATTGGCCCAGGAATTGCTTTGCTGTGTGCCCTAGCTCAAAGCTCTTACTTACAAAGGTTGCTTACAAGTTCTATTTTTTCTTTGGATTTTCTCTTTATAGAGAGAAGCTGTATAAGTTCCTAAATGATAGTGCTAAATATGACAGGGACTTTGGAGGCCAGATAATCTTAGACTCTCTTTTTTACAGATGAAGAAACTGAGGCTCAAGGAAGTTGTGTGTTTTGGGCAATATAAGACCACATCAGTGATGCCAGACGGGACTTGAATCTAGGTATTCAGCTCCAGAATCAATTTCCACTGCTCTACTTCATCATATATACTAATATTTAATAGAAACATAAAAATCCCAAATAAAGGGAGTGTAGCCTAATGTATAGAGCAGGCAATATTGAAGTTAAAAGGATCTGACTTCAAGTTGTGCTTCTATTACGTACTACTTCTATGAGCCCAAGCAAGTCTCTTCTCAGGACCATAGGCAATTTTCTAAGACTATCAGTGAACAGAAGTTATATAGAAGTCCAAAGACTTGTTATACTAGGAGTTCTCTACCTAGTAAAATAATAAAGTCAGATGAAAAATCATTCAGAGTAAAATTCTAAGCAGAGGAAAAGCAGAAATGTTAAATAAAGAAGACTTTCTACTCTTTAAATAATGTTAAATGATAGACCTTACCAGTTTTGACGATTTCACTTTTTAATTCTATAGTATAGAAATGTTACTTAATAAATCTTTATTCAAACAAGCTATGCAATGAGGAGATAGGAACAGCAGGAATACACATGTATGTATTTGTGAGTGTGAGTGAGGTATATTGCAGGATGAGAAGGGTAGAATGATTATGGCAATGTAAGTTAATATTCCATGTTCTCTAAGTTAAAATCTTGTAATAAAGAACTTCTCTTCCCAAGACCACTCCTGCCCACCCCCCTCAAAATAAAAAAATAAAAAAAGTGTTCCATATGCACCCTAGAGGCCCTTCAGCTGCAGAGGCCCCCGGGTGGTAGCTCCACCTATGACAGCATTGAAATGAATTACTATAAGGCAGAACAAGATTGAATGCTTCACCATAGCTCTGAGCTGAAGTCTTTTCATAAAAGGCCTGAAATCAATTACCTCTTAGACCATTTAACTAGCAATGTGAGACCTGCAGAAAATGTGTCTGGCAAACAAGCCTTTTAACTAGGGGGATGGGGTTGAGTCTCTGATCTCACTCTTAACATTTGTAAGCCTAAAAAAAAAAAAAACTCAACACTCCATTTTTTTTAAGAAATAGAAAATGAGAAATCAATGGAACATAAGCAGGGGAAACTTAGGATGTCTGAACATAATCTGTAATCAATCCAGAAAAGGCAGAGGTGAAATCACATTTTAAAACTCATGACTGGTTTATGTTAAGACTGGGTCACCAAAGGCACAGATGACAGTAAGCAGAGCTTGAGGCAGCTGTTGCAAAATTACAGTTTTCTACTGAGTGGATTTTCTTTTCTTTCTCTCTGTGCCTCAATCCCACTTTCCTCTTCTACTCCTCTCCTTCCTTATCTCTCTCAGCTTTTTAATTCAATTCAACAACAACAAAAAAAAACCATGAGTTTTGCCACTGAGTCCAAGTCCCTGAGGAGATGGGGGGGGGAGGTAGGCAAGAGAAAACATTAAGAAGAAGGAGCTATATCCCCTACCCCTGCCTAGAGTCTTCTCTAGCCCAAACTTCTACTTTTTAAGTCTACCTGTAGTAAGGACATTGTTTGGCATTTGGCAGCAGGCTGATCGAAAGAGATTGCTTGATTTACAGAAGAAATGTTGAACTCCAATCCTTGTATGTATTTATTTTCTCTATTCTGTCTATTCCTTATTTGCAGAATGTCATGCAAGGCAGAAGCCAACCTCTTTGTGTATTTTATACATTAATCCATATTCCTTAAATTGTAAATCTGTCCACATCACCACCACTCAATGAACTCTTGTGATTCCCTGGGGGAAATATAAGGTCTTTTGTTTGGCATTTCAATTTCTTCAAAACTTGACCTCTCTCTACCTTTCCAATCTTTTTAGTTTTGTGCATTCTCCAGTCCAATCATGCTGGTCTACTGTCTCTTTTTTGCACACAGAATTCCAGCTTCTATTCTCATGCCTTTTAGCTAATTGTTGTTCAGGTCTGGAATGTTCTCCATCCTAGAATGAAAGTCTCATCATCTCTGAATTCCTCTAAGACTCAGCATAAGTGGCAAAAAAAGTGTCTGTACCTTTGACCCAGATAGTCCACTATTAGGTTTATATTCATAGGAAATTCATTATTAAGTAGAAGGTCCCAATGTATACCAAAATATTTATAACTACATTTTTTATGGTAGCAAAGAACTGAAAACAAAGTAAATGCTCATCAATAGAGTATGACAAATCATTCTAGTGTCTTTGCCAAGAAAATCCCAAATGGAGTCGCAGAGTCAAACACAACTGAACAACAGCAACAACAAAAAATTGTGGGACATGAATATTACTAAGCAGTAAGAAATGATAAATATGATGAATACAGCAGAGCATGGAAAACATAAGAAATGAGGAGTGAAATAAGCAAGGCCAAGGTACACATATTTATTTAATTGAAAGGTAATATATGAGGATGAAATCTTTACATGAATTAAGAACCAAGGGTGTTGGGACAGCTAGGTGGTTTATTGAGCCAAGGCAGGAGACCAAAGGTCCTAAGTTCAAATCTGGAATCAGATACTTCCTAGCTGTGTGACCCTAGACAAGGCACTTAACTCCAATCATCTAGTGCTTACCTCTTTTATGCCTTGGAACCAATATTAAATACCAATTTTAAGATATAATGTAAAGGTTAAAAAATGATTTAGAGTCTAAAGGTGATTTTGTTCTATTCTCATGGTCTTAGAAGAAGGCAAAAAAGGGGTGGACAGAAGAGTACATTGGGAGGAAAAAGGAAGAGGTGGAGGGAAATAACTTGTGTAGTATAGCTTCATGAGGTGAAAATGGTCGAGGAGAGGATAATAGTGAGGATGTCTCACTTTTGTCTGAAGCAGATGAAAGAAAGTTGAGAATAATTAAATCATCTCTGTGGTTCTCTTTCTTTATTCTGTCCCTCTTTAACTTTGTCTCTCTATCTCTGTCACTCTTTCTCTGTCTCTCTGTCACACATATTTCAATATGGAAATACATTAAGTTTAAAAATAAAATAGGAGTGGGAGGACTAAAGTAGGAAAATAGTAAAGTTTTAAAAGGGAAATGAAGATAGGAAAGAGAATAATTATAGAGAAAACAAATAAGAATGTTGGAAGAAAGAACATGTAAATAGAATCTTAAAGAAAGAATGAATATCAGAGTTGGGGTAAGGATAATAAAACAGTAGCAAGAGGGAATATTTCAGTCTGAAAGCTTGCAATGGAATTACCAGGGTAGCAACATCAGGCCAAAGGGAGGCTACAGTCAGGTCATTTTGAACCTAAAGAGTTTACCAATAGGCTGATAGTAGCTGAATCCAGCAGCAATCTAATAGAAATTTCATACAAGGACAAGCCTACAAGTATCATCCTCACACCTAAACCTGGATCATGAATTTGCAGAGAAGTTACACTAGGAGGAGAGGGAGCAGACCACTTGGGGAACATTGAAAGTTTGCAGAAGGTCTCTAGCTTCATCTGTCCCTGAGATCTGGGAAATAACAAAACACTCAATAACCTAAGAAATCATCAGACAGACCCAAGAGAAACAAAGCTCATCCCAGACATTTCCCCCAGAAATATGCAGCCTACATCTAACAAAAATCTCAGTCCAGAAGTAGCCTGGAAAATGAACAAAATGAAAAAAAAATAATTCCACATAAAGTGCTACTGTGGCAACAAGGAGTGTCATGATAAAAACCAAGTACAGAAAGACCCAAACATATCTAACGCCTGCCTCCAAAAAACTTCAACAAAAAAACACATCCTGGGTACAGTTTAATCAGAATTCCTGGAATAGTTAAAGCAATGTTTAAAAAGAGAGAAAAAAAGAATTTTAAAATCCAGTGAGAATATTACAGAAATAATAGGAATTGAGAGTTATGGAAAAAAATTAGAGATAAGGCATTAAAAGCTTGGAACAAAAGATATAAAATCTCAACTGAGAAAATAATTCCCTGAAATTGTAATTGACCAAATAGAAAGTTATACTTTCTGAAATTTCAAGGAATATTTTTAAAATCATAAGGGAGAACCAGATAAGACAACTGAAATTTTAAAAAAAGGTAGCAATTTCCTGAAAGAAAATCCAAAAAGAAAACTCTCAGAAATCTCATAGCCAAAATCCAAAACTTACAGGGAATGAATGAGGAGAATTTGTTTAAATAAATCATGTCTTAAATGCATAGGGTTTAAAATGGACACCATTTGTATTTTCATATCCTCGTATTACTAAGACATATATATGTTTCATAATAAAATATTTTTAAACAAAAATCCTCCTGGGAAGCTATATATTTATTCAATGAGACTGCTGTTTCTGAACATATTAGGAAACTCCTTCAGTCAGCTAACAAACCTCTGAAGAAAAATAATTCCCATTATTTTGTAGTTATACATATGTGTGTGTAGTATAAAAACATATTCTCTGCTGTCTTAATTTATCAGAATTGGCTCACACTGATTTAGGATCTTTACAAAAATTAAATCCTCCCTCAATGGATTTAATTTTGACATTTTTCTCCTTTGCAGTTTAAGTTCTGATACTTCAAAAAACATCACATTAATTACATAACTCTCTAGTCATATGTCATCTTCAAAGATTACTTAAGTACTTAGAATTTTACTAAGAGAAGAGCACATCCTTCAATACACTGGAAAAGAGACCACTTCAGTGGTTGAGTGCCTCCTCAGACATCATTACCACTAGCATATTCTTTTTTTTAATAAAAATTTTATTGATCTTTCTTTAACATCATTGTTACTTCCCAATGAAATTTCCTCCTCTCTCCTCTCAATTCCCACTATAGGTCCATTTTAACAAAAGTAAAGGTAAACAAAACAAGTCACTATATTGACCATTTCTGACAAAATATTCATCATCCTGCAATTATGGTCCCACAAAGAGACATTGTGGAATGCTTCACACACTGGTGGCATAGGGGAAAGATAATTGAATAGGACTTGGCTAAAATAGTTCTGCACGTATTAACCATTTGATACTTATTGATTTATTGATGGATATAGATTTTTAAATTTTTCTCTTATTTCTTAATATTTATTATTTTATGGCACAATTCATTCATATAACAACTTCCCCAACTGGTGAGCAACCAAGTAATTTCAAGTGTTTACTGTTCAGGTGAATTTTCCAGATGAAAATATGCATGAGGTTCATTCTTGAATGGTCACTAAATAATTGTAAACCTACAGTCACTTTGGGGTAATTTGAAGGATGGCTTTCTGGTCCCTCCCAGAATAGTCATTTCATCAGTTTCCAGGAAACTGAAACACCTGGTAGTATCTAGAGCTAAACCATCTGGCAAGTCATTTCTATCATGTTAGCCATTTCTGTCATTCAGGAGAATTACTTACTTTGATGCAATTAATCATATGGGATTTCTCATCCAAAAAGAGGAATTACGAAGTGGGGGAGATAACTTTCAAATATGGCAACCTTAGTATCCACCATATTGTTAAAACATAAAAACCCAATAGTTGTGTCAATCAGAAATCTCTAGGAGGAAAAATATTTTAATTAGATAATTTAGTTTATTGAGAAATTCTAAGCAGGCTGAATATTGAAGGCTTTCCTCTACCTCTAAATTATATAGTTATGCCACCTACACCTAGCAGACTGGCCAATATGGCAGCAAAGGAAAGTGATAAATATTGGAGTGGATGTGGCAAAATTGGGACACTAATACATTTCTGGTGTAGTTGTGGATTCGTCCAACCATTCTGGAGGGCAATTTGAAACTATGCCTGAAGGGCTTTAAAAGACTGCCTGTTCTTTGACCCAGCCGTACTATTGTTCTGTTTGTACCCCAAAGAGATTATAAGGAAAAAGAGTTGTACAAAAATATTTATAGCCACACTCTTTGTGGTGGCAAAAAATAGGAAAATGAGAGGGTATCCATCAATTGGGGAATGGCTCAATAAATTGTGGTATCTGATGGTGATGGAATATTATTGTGTTGAAAGGAATAATGAAGTGGAAGAATACTTTGTGAACTGGAAAGATCTCCAAGAATTGAGGCAGAGCAAAAGGAGCAGAACTGGGAGAACATTATCCACAGAGATTGACACATTCTGGCACAATCAAATGTAATGGACTTTTCTACTATCAGCAATGCAATGATCCATGACTTGTGAGAAAGAACACTATTCACATCCAGAGAAAGAACTGTGGGAGCAGAAACGTAGAAGAAAAACATATGATCAATCATGTAGTTCGATATGGATATGATTAGGGTTTTGACATTAAAAGATCACTCTGCAACAAATATGAATAACATGGAAAGAGGTTTCGAACAATGATACATGTATAACCCAGTGTAATTGCTTATCAGCTCTAGGGATGGGGGAAGAGGGAGGAAAGAGTGTGGGGCACAGGGGAAAATCATGAATCATGTTACCATGGGAAAATATTGTAAATAAAAAAGGAAAAAATAGTAAATTACATAGTTATGAAGGGGGTTCTCTAATTAATGAGATATGGCCAATGAATGTCCCTTTTTGAATATTATTAGTTAAATATGATTATATATTAAAACAATTTTACATGCTTTTGGACCAGATGGGGACCTACATGGGGAATTTATACTTCAAGGTGTAGAGGCAAAATGTGGTAAAACTCTAGGGTACTCAAACAAACGAGAAAACTTATAAACTCAGGAATATGATTAAAAATAGACATCATTTAGAAGGCTTCTAGAATATTTGTAGGGAAGTGATTAAGCATAATGGCATGGTGGATATATTGCTAGACTTAGAGTCATGAAGATTTGGGTTCAAATTCTGGCTCAAAAATTTAATAGTTGTCTGATTTAGCAAGTAATCTAATATATAGATAACTCCACTCACAATCTTTGAGGATAAATTAACTAGTACTTTGGTAGAAAGTCTTGTTTTGTTGGGACTATCTAGGGTTGTGGTCAAGAGAAGATTAGGTATAGGATCCCTTAGAGATGACTGGAACAGAGAGAAGAGAAATTGTTTAACCAGTCAGACATTGCTGGCAGAAGGGCATTGGCCACAGACATCCCATGATGCTTTCCTGCAACAGGCTAAGGAAATCCTTTGAAGCTTATCTCTGCATTATATGTATGTGTCTCTGGCTACTCCCTAGAATTTGACTTCTAAGCCATAGATGATTGTACTCTGTTTTGGGGAGGGATGATTTTCTTGGAGTAAAAAATTCCCACACTGGAAGTTCAAAGTTCCTTATGATGATAAATCATGAATAATGTGTGTATCAGATAGTTTGATAAAGCATTTATTAAGAATTTACTACATGCTAAGCAATGTAGCACTATTGAAAACAGGAATATAAGCCAACAAAACAGTTGATGTCCTCAAAGAGTTTATTGATTTAGGAAGGAAACACATAAAGGGGAACTGAAAAGGAGTTGAAAATGCTAATTGACTGACACTTGATTCACCTATAGATAGGGCTGAAAATAAAATATAAATTTTGACTAGCAGAGTGTTATAACTTCAATTTTCTAATTTTCCCTCTACTTTTTAATTATAAACTTTAGCAAATTCCCTCTTGATATTGAAGCACGATGCATATGATTTTTTTTACTATTAAAAACTTTTTCTTAGATATCTATTGTGACCATATGGTTTTCTGGTATGTTTTGTTGTGTGTTTTTCCTAAAGGGACATTGGACTTTGGCCATTCAGCAGATTTGACATTTCCTCTCTCCTTTCTCTCATGAACTTACAGGCTGCTAGTTTCTCTAATTGGTATAAAATAGGGAACCTGATTTGCTAAATGTTCTTATGGGAACAGAACACTCCAGGCTGGCTCTGTTGTCTGCATTAGCTACCAATTTGCTTGCAGGTGCAACTCAAGGTATAAACTTGGATTTATTCCTTGAGTCTTCTGGAATAGCAGAAACTCTGGGTAACTCATTTTTTTCTTCCACAAGTGACTGGCATGCACTACAGAGATGTTCTAAGAAATAATTCATTTTGAAATCTGGCTTAAAGTTACCAGGAATTTGTATCTTCTTAGAAATAATATTGAGTTTGAACTCTTGAGCTTCTGATCATAATCCTGAAACCTTTTATTTTGTTTTAAGTCATTCTCCATTCCTTTTCTTTAGAGATATTTTCTGGGTATAAATTAACTGTGTTCAAAATAGGAGCTATTTGGATATTTTGATTATATATGGCATAACTATAATAATATGTGTGTGTGTGTGTGTGTGTGTGTGTGTGTGTGTGTGTATTCCTTGAACTAGAAAAGACTGAGGTAAGGATGCATGGTAACCTGCTAGAGTAATCTGTCATATTGTGTCTGAAACACTGAGTTCATGGAGCTATGTGAGACTTAATGTAGGTTATTCCTAGCCCATAGTAAATGGTTGATACATGCTTATTTACTGGATAGAATTTTTGAAATGATAATTTCTTTTTAATATTCATTTTGATATTATGTGTGCATTTAGAACTTGAAGATGTCCCCTTTCTGGTTCCTTTTTCTATGCCTAATTTAATAACATAATATATTTGCCTAGTACTTTGCTATTTTCAAAGTATTTCCATGGATGAACTTCACAATAACTTGATGGAATATGCAGGTCAGATATTCCTAGAATAATATTATAAACTCCTATTTTGCAAATGAAGAAATTGAGATTTTAGCTTCTTGGCCAAAATCCCATTTTAGTGGCAGAGCTTAGACTACATCTTTGGTCTTTGGATCCGTAGTTAATTGTGATCTCTTTAAGTCAAAAGGATGAACTTTGTTATTCTTTTAATACAAGTTTTGAATGCTTAGTTGTAGAGGGAACTGTGAAACAAAGTTATGAAGTTGATTTAAAAATATTAAGTATATAATGTGTTGCAGAACACTATGGCAGGTTCTAGGAGAAATAAAAATATAAATAAGAGTTGATTCGACTCCACAAAAAGACTATAGTATAGAAAGGGAATAGGACAATAGGACACAAGAACAGATACCTAAAACTTAGCAATAAAGGCACCTAAGAAGTTATCTAGCCCAAACTTCTGCCCCAGAGGAATTCATAACACAAGTCATTGTCCAAACACTATTTATGCACTGTTTCAATTCTGCCTACTTAATTCCCTGATTTCCTTTAAATTCCAACTAAAATCCCATCTTTTATAAGAAACTTTTCTTCTAATTCTGCCTTCCCTTTGTTAATTAGTTTCTATATATAGCTTGCTTCATTTATATTTGGTTTTGTATTGTCTCACCAGTTAGACTTTAAGCATCTTGAGGGCAGAAACTATCTTTATCCCTTTTTGAATCTACATCACTTACCATAGTTCCTGGAATATGGTAAGCATTTATAAATGTTAATTGATTGATTGACTGGATTCTTTCAGCAACAAAAAGCTAATTTTTCTACTGACCTACAAAAGTCTAGATGATTGTCTATATTGTTATTATATTTCTTTAAATGATAGAAATTATTTCCATTTACTTGAAATCTGCATATTCATGCAGATTCTGGGTAGCAATCATCCTAATTCTACTTTCTGAAGCAGTAGAGAATATGTCTATATCCTCCTCTACACACTAACCCTTGAATTATTTTAAGATAGTTAATCTGGGGGGAGCTGCGTAGCTCAGTGGATTGAGAACCAGATCTAGATATGAGAGGTCTTAGGTTCAAATCTGGCCTCAGACACTTCCTAGCTGTGTGACTCTGGGCAAGTCACTTAATCCCCATTGCCTAGCCCTTACTGCTCTTCTGCCTTGGAACCAATACATAGTATTGATTCCAAGATGGAAGGTAAGGGTTTAAAAAATTAAAAAAATAAATAAGATAAATAACCATGGCTCCCTAGAATAAATATCTCCATTCCCTTTAGCTATTCCTCCTACAATGTTTCTAGAATATTTCTTACCAGTCTCTTTGCTGAAAGAACCATAGAAGGCAGAAATTCATAGATAAAGGGATCCGGGATTTCCCTTTTCTGCAATTTCTAGGTTTAGCAACTCTCCTCCTGCTCTCTGAGTTGAGGTACTTATCATATTTTCTTTAAAAAACATTGTTGAGAGTTCCTTCTCTTCCCCATCTCACATAACTCACATATTTTCTTCCACTATTTCCTCCTTTCCTTCTGTCTCACACAAAGAGGTGACCCTTCTTCTTAAGTCAAATGAACCCTTCTAAAACTGATCTTATTGTATCCAATATTCTTTAAAATATTATCCTTTCTAACGTCCCCTCTCTATTACTAATTTTCAACATCTTGCTGTTTTATAGTTGCTTTCTTACTGACTACAAATTTATTCATTTCTCCATATTCTAAATTAAATAAATACATCAAAAGATATATAGATAACTAAATAAAATACTTTTTAAAGCTCATTGCTAATTTGTCTTTTTTGTTTTCTCCTTTTGATGACTAAACTCTTTGAGAAATTTAAAATTCTCAAAGAATTAAAAGCCTCCATTTCTTCCCTTCTCATACTCTCCTAAAACCCTAGCAGAGAAGAACTGAAACTGCTCTCTAAAGTTATCAGTTATCTCTCACATACCAAATCTAAAGGCCTTTACTCAATCCTTACTCTGACTTCTCTGAAACCTTTGATACCATCAAGCCCACTTTTCTTTTTTAGGTATTCTATCTCTATAAATTTTCATGATACTACTCTCTCCCAGTTCTTCCTCTATTTGTCTTACTATTTCATCTCAGGATCTTTGGCTTGATTTTCTTCCAACCCACAATCACCAGTTGTATCACCCAAGAGGGTCCTTCTTTTGTCCTTCTATATCATCTTTCTTGGTGATCTCATCAGCTTTCATGAATTCAGTCATCATTTTTATGTAGATAATTTTAATATCATACTATACAACATTTTTCTGACTTCCATATTCTCATCTTCAACTGACTATTGAGCTTCTCAAATTGTATGTTCCACAGACATCTTATACGTAACCTATCCAGTAGAAGTCATTATTTTCCTTCTCTCAGGCCCTCTAGTATTCTGAATATCCTTATTACTTTTGAGGGCACAATCATCTTCTCCATCACCTAAGTTCTCAACCTGGGTCATCTTCTACTTCTCCCTGGTACCTATCCAATCTGTTGTCAAGTCTTATCATTTCTATCTCCTCAATATCTCTTGTACATATTTCCTTTCTTTTCTGAAATAGTTACTAGATGCAAGACTTCATACCCTCATGACTGGACTATTGCTATACCCTTCTGGACGGTGTTCTTCTCTTAAGTCTCTCCCCACTGTGCTCCCATTTTACTCAGCTACTAAAGAGATTGTCTTTAAAGATGAGTATAATCATGCCACCACACTCTTCTACCTAACAAATTCTAGTGGTTCCATATTTCCTCCAAAATAAAATATAAAAATCCTGTTTTGTTTTTTTTAATTCCTCACAACCTGTTCCCTTTCTATCTTTCCACTGTTTTCATAATTTACTCTCTTCTGCTACTATATAATTCAATGATACTGCTGGTATTTTTGTTCTTACTTGCATAGGACATTCCATATTCTGACTTTGCATTCTCACTATCTCCCTCATGACTGGAATGCATTTTCTCCTTACTGCTATCTCTTAGCTTCCCTGAAGACTCAACTAGAATCCTTCCTTCTGCAAAAGGTTTTTTTCCTAGTCTCTTCCCTGCCTCTCCACTGCTATTATCTCTTTTCTGAGATTACCACAAATGTACACACATATACATATATATGTACACATATACATATAAGCTTTTATTATTTATTTCCATGTTGTCTCACTTTTGAATGTGAGTTCTTTGAAGTCACAGATAGCATCTTCGCCTTTTGTAGTATCTCTAAAATTTCCCACAGTGTCTGACACAGAATTAATATTTAAGGAATACTTATACAGATCAACATACTGACTGAATGAAGAATCAGAAATATCTACAAGCCCAAATTTATCTCTTTGCATTGGTCCTTCTAATTTACTCTACTTATTTCACATGTTTTGTGCATTTGAGTATAGACAAATGAGGTCATAGGTTTGGAAAGAATACTAAATACCAACAGAAATATAGAAAAGGGTTTTCATATCACTAAAAACTCCTATTCTTTTAAAAATTGAAAGACATAGTGATCATTTCTCCTTAGGATTTCCAGCATCCCTACTTCATTGAACATTTTCTTTTCTTTTATCAAAGCTAGATCCAAAATAGCATTTTCCTTTTTACTTTCTTTAATTTTTGAAGACAGAAGCAACCAGTAATATTAATTGAACATTTCTCTAAATCTAGCACTTAGCATCAGTTAAGGGTTCTTAGGGGAGTTTGGGGGAGAGGGAAATAACATGAAACCTGTAACTAAAGAAAAATATTCAAAATAAAATAAAAACAAATAAAAACAAATCCACACATACAAAAATAAATAAATAAAAGAAACTCCTATGCTAAATAAATAAATGAATGAATGAATGGGTCAATGGATGACATCTCACTCCTAAAAGAAAATAAAATAATAAAAAATAAATCTAGCACTTAAGTATAGTGCCCAGCACATATTAAAAACATTCACCTTGAATTTATTCAGTAGCAAAATCTATTGAATTTACTTTTTAAATTTTTTTATTTATGTAATTTACATCAGAGGCATAAGATTTTAAACAGAGGAGTAATATGATTAGACCTATAAAGAATTATTATTCCTATTATTCCTAGGTCTTTTATCATAACAGGAGCATAAGATGAATTAGAAAGAGAAATGAATGGCTGTGGGAGATCAGTTATGAGCCACTCTGACAGTCCAGGCACGTGAATACTAGGAACTTATTCATAGTGGTAGGTTAAATTCAGTGAAATTATTTATTTTCTTTTTAATGATCATAAAATTAAGACATAAAATATTTTTACTTTTCCCCTACGACCAATGAAAAAATAAATGGATGTTTGTTACCTTTCCCTGTTTCATCCTTTATATGTTTCCCCTATAGGTTCATAAAATAATAGCCTCCATTAGGCTATCCATAGTCAACAATACACACACTACATCCACTAACAAAAATAGTCCTAGGACAAATAAATAAATAAAAACAATTAAGGTTCGACAAGATTGTTCTTTAATTTTCTCTAGATCAACAAACTAATTGATATGGATCCAATGATTCTATATGGTAGCTTTCAGATGTTGCTATGACACTGAGATATCATGCATAAGAGCTTTTCTCTTTGGCTGTGACTCTGATCTTGTATTGACTGTACACTACACTCATCACTAATTCACTCTCAGCTATATATCAACACCTGAATATTCTAGATGAAAAGTATCTGTTCCCCATCCCCCACAAGAATGCCAATCATTCTCCATCTTTAGTTTTTAATCTGATTCATTATAACTTCCCCAGCTGTCCCCAAAATGCATGCTGAATAAGATATAAGAAGGAGAAAAGCTTAAAATATTGATAGCTTTTGCAGTCTAGGCAAGTCATTAAATACTTTCAGGCCAAAAATGGGGGAAAAAAATTTTCCATACTGAATAGTTGGCTACATAATCTATTTAAGTTGTTAATTTATATTGCACTCATAACTAAATCTCATAAGAGAGGACTTTGTATATAATCTTTAATTAAGTGCTAATATATTTAAATGATATTTATTTGTGTGTTAATTTTGGGAAATAATTTTCTAAAGACTCAGTTGTATTTAGTCAACTAGTTCACTGGAGTTGGCATTTTTGCTTGTTTAGTGTGTGGTGATAACTTTTATTTCTGTTGGAAAGTGTCAGTAATAACTGCCCTTCTTTAGTTGTAAAACAATTTTAAAGTATATGAATCCTATGGTGAGGGGAAATGAAGAACAGTTGAACAATAGAAGAAAAAGAAAGGAAAAAATTGACTCTACCTCCTATCACTTTTTCAAATCCTTTCTCTGGATAGTTTTTCAGCAACTTTTTTGGTATTTTCTTCTCATGAACATGGCAAATCTTTTTTTTCTATTTAAAGATATTTTATTTTCCCAATTACATGTAATAATTTTCAGCATATGTTTTCAGAAATTATAAGCCCCAAATCATCTCCGTATTTCCCTTCATATCCCCTTTCAGTAATCATAAGCAATTTGATTTGGGTTATACATGTATTACTAAGCACAGTAATTTTTTCAAAAAATTGTGGTATGGCTTAAGAGAAATTATTTTCTACTTAAATCAGATCAATGCCTACTAAAAGACTACAGACAAAATCTCAGATCTTAGATATCATGACCCATTCCTGAGCAAAAATTATCTTTTATCCAGTTTCACTAGAAGACCTCCAGTGTATTAGAGAAACCCATAGAAATCTCTGTTTTCCAAGAAAGCCTATTCTACTTTTGGTTAGCTCTGTTAGATATTAATTTTTTTCTCTTGTACTAGCCCCATTCTGTATCTTTGCAACTTCTATTCATTGCACCTATATGATGATGATGATGATGATGATGATGATGATGATGATGATGATGATGATGATAGCATTTATATAGCACATTCATGTTTGTAAAGAACTTTACAAATATCTACTTACTTGATCCTAATAGAAACTCTGGGAGTTAAATGTTATTATTATCTATATTTTGCAGATGAGGAAAGTGAAGTAAACTGAAGTTTAAGTGATATGTCCAGAAGCACAGAGTTAGTAAACCCTTGAAGATTGTTTTGAATTCTGCCTTCTTCTACTCACTGTGACCCATAGATAATTCCTTTCAAGTCTTCAAAAACTATCATCAGTCCCCTATTTAGCTAGAAGAGTGATTCCCAAAGTGGGCACCCCCGGTCCCCTGGTTGGTGCTGCAGCGATCCAGGAGGGCTGTGATGGCAACACTTTTTTGTATTACATTCTATTCTGAGTTCAATAAATAGTTTCATAATTTCCAGGGGCCACTAAGTAATATTTTTTCTGGAAAGAGGGTGGTAGGCCAAAAATGTCTGGGAATGACTGAGCTAGAATGTGAATCCTGTGGTAATTTTTCAATTGAAGGGAGTGAGGGCAAGAATTTGGGTTGTTCGAACATGATTTTCCTGTTCTTCATTCTTCCACTATCAGAATAGAAAGGAGGCCACACATTTCAAAAGTCATAAAGTAATTTAATAACCCATAAATGGATGATGTCCCAAAAATGTATTTTACCTCCTTTTTTTTTGGAAGTTGGAAACATGGTATGTAATGGTTAAATTCCCAGACTAGGCCCCTGAAGTCCAGTTAACACTTCATTTAGCTGACTTGGAGCACCAAATTGTCCCAGAGCACCAAACACTTCTGATGCCTGAATCCTGGGGTAAGGGGCAAGGCAGTAGGGAAGAGGGAAGGAAAAAGAAGAAAAAAACATGGACTAAGAGAGGCACTAGCAGTTAGGCTTTTATTGTTTCAGACACAAATTCTAGAAGGGTTCAGCCAATATTGACAATTTGTAAGTTAAGAATTTGCAACTCAATATTATACAAAGGAGTGAAAGCCAAACTAGGAGACAGTTTTCCAGAATTATCAGTGTTGCTTCCAGGCCAGACAGAAACAAAAGGATCTCTTTCCTCAAAAGCGAATTTGGCATTTTTATGTGTATAAGTCTTTAGTTTCTCAGGTCAAAATTTACAGAAAGAAAAATGGAAAGGGGACTTCCTCTTTTCTTTCAGATGTTGGCCAGTGATGAATCTACAAATAGTGGAGCTAATATATTCCTATACATTTTTTTAATATTTTATTTTTTTAGAAAAATTTTCCATTGTAACTTGATTCTTGTTTTTACTTTCCCCTTCACCCCCCCTTCACCCCCCACCAAATACAATGCACATTTCCACTGATTTTAACATGTATGATCAATCAAGACTTATTTACATATTATTGATAGTTGCATTGGTGTGGTCATTTAGTGTCTACATCTCCAACCATGCCCGCATCAACCCATATGTTCAAGCAATTGTTTTTCTTCTGTGTTTCCACTCCTGCAGTTCTACCTCTGAATGTGGGTAGTGAAGGGCAGACAGTCTTTAGAGCTCTTTGGGCATAGTTCCAAATTGCCATCCACGATGGTTGGATCAGTACACAATTCCACCAGCAATGCATTAATATCCCACTTTTGACACATCCCCTCCAACATTCATTACTCTCCCCTTCTAAAATTTTAGCTAATCTGCTGGGTGTGAGGTGATACTTCAGAGTTGTTTTGATTTGCATTTCTCTAATTATTAAAGATTTAGAACACTTTCTCATGTGCTTATTGATAATTTTGATTTCTTTATCTGAAAATTGCCTATTCATGTCCCTTGCCCATTTATCAGTTGGGGAATGGCTTGATTGTTTTATACAATTGATTTAGCTCCTTGTATATTTGACTAATTAGACCTCTGTCAGAGTTTTTTGTTTATACATAAAAAGTTTTTTTTGTTATAAATATTTTTCCCAGTTTGTTGTTTCCCTTCTCATTTTGGTTGCATTGTTTTTGTTTGTAAAAAACCTTTTTAATTTAATATAATAAAAATTATTTATTTTATATTTTGTAATTTTTTCTAACTCTTGCTTGGTTTTAAAATTTTCCCTTTTCCATAGTATACTAATCTATGTTCACCTAATTTTCTTATAGTTTCCTTCTTTATATTCTAGTCATTCAACCATTCTGAATTTATGTAAGTGTAGGGTGTGAGATGTTGATCTAAGCCTAATCTTTCCCATATTTTTTTCCAATTTTCCCAACAGTTTTTGTTAAATAGTGGATATTTGTCCCCAAACTGGGCTCATTGGGTTGATCATAGATAGTCTTGCTGATGTCACTTACTCCAAGTCTATTCCACTAACACTCCCTTCTGTCTCTTAGATAGTACCATATTGTTTTGATGACCACAGCTTTATAATATAGTTTAATATCTGTTACTGCTAGGCCACCTTCCTTCAAGTTTTTTCTTTCATTATTTCCCTTGATATTCTTGATCTTTTGTTCTTCCAAATGAACTTTGTTATACTTTTTTCTAATTCAGTAAAAAGGTTTTTTGGTAGTTTGATAGGTATGGCACTAAATAGGTAAATTAATTTATGTAGAATGGTCATTTTTATTATGTTAGCTCATCCTACCCATGAGCAATCAATGTTTTTCCAATTGTTTAGCTCTAGTTTTAATTGTTTGGAAAGTGTTTTGTAGTCATGTCCTTATAATTCCTGTGTTTGTTTTGGTAGATACATTCCTAAGCATTTTATACAGTCTAGGGTGATTTTAAATGGTGTTTCTCTTTCTACCTCTTGCTGCTCTAATGTGATGGAAATATATAGAAATGCTGATGATTTATGTTCATTTATTTTATATCCTCCAACTTTGCTAAAGTTGTTGATTATTTCTATTAGCTTTTTAGTTGATTCTCTAGGATTTTTTAAGTAGACTATCATATCATCTACAAAGACTGATAGCTTAGTCTCCTCATTACCCATTTTAATACCTTCAATTTCTTTTTCTTCTCTAATTGTTACTGCTAGAGTTTCTAGCACAATGTTAAATAATATAGGTGATAGTGGGCATCCTTGTTTCACTCCTGATCTTATTGGAAAGGTTTCTAATTTATCCAAATTGCATATGGTGCTTGTTGATGGTTTTAGATATATACTGTTTATTATTTTTAGGAAAGTTCCTTCTATTCCTATACTTTCTAATGTTTTCAATAGGAATGGATGTTGTATTTTGTCAAAGGCTTTTTCTCCATCTATTGAGATAATCATATGGTTTTTGTTGGTTTGCTTGTTAATATGGTCAATTATGTGAATGGTTTTCCTGATGTTGAACCATCCTTGAAATCCTGGTATAAATCCCACCTGATCATAATGAATGACCCTTGTGATCACTTGCTGGAGTCTTTTTGCTAGTATTCTATTTAAGATTTTTGCATCTATGTTCATTAAGGAGATTGGTCTATATTTTCCTTTCTCTGTTTTTGATCTACCTGGATTTGGGATCAGTAACATATTTGTATCATAAAAGGAGTTTGGTGGAACTCCTTCTTTGCTTATTATGTCAAATAGTTTGTATGGTATTGGAATTAGTTGTTCTTTGAAGGTATGATAGAATTCACTTGTGAATCCATCAAGTCCTGGGGATTTTTTCTTAGGGAATTCTTTGATGGCTTGTTCAATTTCTTTTTCTGAAATGGGATTATTTAAGTATTCTATTTCTTCTGCTGTTAAACTAGACAACTTATATTTTTGTAAATATTCATCCATATTACCTAAATTGATATATTTATTACCATATCATTGGGCAAAATAGTTTTTAACGATTGCCTTGATTTCCTCTTCATTAGAGGTGAGGTCTCCCTTTTCATCTTTTATGCTGATGATTTGGTTTTCTTCTTTCCTTTTTTTAATTACATTGACCAGTACTTTATAAATTTTATTTGCTTTTTCAAAGTACCAGCTTCTAGTCTTATTTATTAATTCAATAGTTCTTTTATCTTTGATTTTATTAATTTCTCCCTTGATTTTTAGTATTTCTAATTTAGTTTTCATCTGGGGATTTTTAATTTGCTCACTTTCTAATTTTTTGAGTTGCATGCCCAATTCATTAATCTCTGCCCTCCTTAATTTGTTAATATATGCACTCAAGGATATAAATTTGCCCCTGAGTACTGCCTTGGCTGCATCCCACAGAGTTTGGTAGGATGTCTCATCATTGTCATTCTCTTCAACGAAATTGTTGATTGTTTCTATGATTTCTTCTTTGACTAATTGGTTTTGGGGAATCATATTATTTAATTTCCAATTAGTTTTTGATTTGCCTGTCCAGGTGCCCTTACTAATTATTATTTTTATTGCATTATGATCTGAGAAGGTTACATTTATTATTTCTGCTCTTTTGCATTTCTTTGCAATGTTTTTATGCCCTATTACATGGTCAATCTTTGTGAATATACTATGTGCAGGTGAAAAGAAGGTGTATTTCTTTTTGTCCCTATTTATTTTTCTCCACATATCTATTAAATCTAATTTTTCTAGGACTTCTTTCACCTCTCTTACTTCTTTCTTATTTATTTTTTGGTTTGATTTATCTAGATTTGAAAGAGGAATATTTAGATCTCCCACTATTATGGTTTTACTATCTATTTCCTTCTTGAGCTCTGCCAGTTTCTCCTTTAGGAATTTGGATGCTATACCATTTGCTGCATACATGTTGAGTATTGTTATTTCCTCATTTTCTATACTGCCTTTTATCAGGATGTAATTACCTTCCCTATCTCTTTTAACCAAATCTATTTTTACTTCGGTGTTGTCAGAAATCATGATCGCCATTCCAGCCTTTTCTTTCTCTTGTGAAGCCCAAAAGATTTTGCCCCAACCCTTGACCTTAAACCATTGTATGTCTACCTGCCTGCTGTGTTTCTTGTAGACAACATATGGTAGTATTTTGGTTTCTAATCCACTCTGCTATTTGCTTCCATTTTATGGGCTAGTTCATCCCATTCACATTCAGAGTTATAATTATCAATTGTGTATTCCACAACATTTTGATATCCTCTCCTAATTCTACCCCTTCTTCTCATGCTACTTCCTCTTAAACCAGTGGTTTGTTTTAGACCAGTCCTCATTGTCCCTTCCCTTGATTTACTTCCCTTTCCACCCCCTCCTTATTATTCCCCTTTTTTTATTTTTAAGGCCTAATGAATTCCCTCTCTTCTCTCCTCCCCTCCCTTTTTGACTTCTCCACTCCACTTCTCCCCTTGGTTAATCCCTTCTGACTTTCTCAGTAGTGTTAGATAGAATTCTATATCCTAATGGATATAGCTACTCTTCCCTCTTAGGATTAATTCCGATGAGAGTAAGGTTTAAATAATACCTCTTAATGCTCTCTTACTCTCTTTCTTTTAATAGTATTCATTCCCTCCCCTTCCCATGCTCTCTTTGTGTGATATAGAATATCCTTATTTTTCTTATTCATTCAAGTTTCTCTTGTTGTAATCTACTATTCACCCCCCTCTTTTTTTCCCCATACCATCTCATCTTAGACCATTTAGTGCTCCAGCCTCTCCCTAGGAGAATAGTTCTTCTAATTACTATAATAGTGAATATAGTTTTTGAAAATTACAAATAACATTTCTCCATATAGGAATACAAATAATTTGATCTTATTAAAGCCCTTAAAGAGGCAAATTTAAAAATAAGAATTTTCTTTCTTTCCCCTCTATTTCTTATTTACTTTTTCATGTTTCTCTTGTTTTTTTGTGCTTGGATATCAAATTTTCCATTTAGACCTGGTCTTTTCTTTGCAAATACTTGGACATCTTCTATCTTGTTGAATGCCCATACTTTCCCCAGTTTTGATGGGTAGATGATCCTTGGTTGTAGACCCAGCTCTCTTGCCTCTCTGAATATCATATTCCAAGCATTGAAGTCTTGTATTGTGGAGACTGCTGGATCCTGTGTGATCCTGATTGGTGCTCTTTGATATCTGAATTGTCTCTTTCTGGCTTCTTGTAATATGTTTTCTTTTACTTGCAAGCTTTTGAATTTGGCTATTATATTCCTGGGGGTTGTCTTTTCAGGGTTGAGTTTAGAGGTTGATCTATGGATCTTTTCAAATCTCTATATTACCCTCTTGTTGTAGAACTTCAGGGCAGTTTTGCTGAATAATTTCTTTTAGTATGGAGTCCAAATTTCTATTAATTTCTGCTTTTTCAGGAAGACCAATGATTCTCAAATTGTCTCTTCTAGACCTATTTTCTTGGTCTATTAACTTCTCATTGAGATATTTCATGTTTCCTTCTATTTTGTCAGTCTTTTGTCTTTGCTTTATTAATTCTTCTTGTCTTGTGAGATCATTGGCTTCTAATTGCCCAATTCTAGCCTTCAGATACTGGTTTTTGGCTAAAATCTTTTGGTTTTCCTTTTCAATCTGGTCTATCTGGTTCTTCAAGGCTTCTAGCTGCTTATTTCTGGTCTTCAGTTTGCTTATAAATTCATTTGATTTCTGAGCCTCACTTTCCAATTGTGAAATTCTACCTTTTAAACTGTTATTTTTTTGCCAGATCTCTTCCATCTTTCTCATGATCTCAGATTTGAACTCTTCAGGAACTTGTGACCAATTTTCATTTTTTTGTGAAGGTTTGGATGTTTTTAATTATTTGTCCTCTTCTGTTTTCTAGTTTTTTTCTGTGCAGAAGTTATCAAGTGTTAGAGTTTTTTTTTCTTTGTCTTCTTGTTTATTTCTTGGGCTTTGCTTGGCATCATTGTGTTTTATCTGCCAGACATCTGAGTAAGGCAATCTGATTCTCTTTTGATGGAGTTAGAGAGCAGTTTTTGCCTGAGGCTACTTTGTGAGTCTCCTGGTTTCTCTGCGGACCCTCCTGGGATCTCTCGTCTAGCTGTTTTCAGGGTCAAGCCCCCATGTTCCTAGCCAGCTGCCCAGATCCCAGAACTTGGCCCATGTTTGCTCATCTACTTGGGGTTGTCCCCTGAGTCTGAGCTCACTGGGAGCTGCTGCCACCTCTCTCAACCCCACTCCACTGTCCAAGGTCTGATTTTTCCAGCCTCTGGGGGTCTCTGATCTAGCTGTTTTCAAGGTCAATCCCCCATGGTCCTAACCAGCTGCCCAGAGCCCAGAACTTGGCCCATGCTTGCTCCAAACCTGAGGTTTTCCCCCTGAGTCTGAGAGTGCTGGGTGCTGCTGCTGCCTCTCTCAGCCCCACTCCCGTGTCCAAGGTCTGAGTTTTCCAGCCACCTGGGGTTTCAGGTCTTGCAGCTCTCAGAGGCAAGCTCCTAGTGGTGCCAGTTAGCTGCCCAGGGGCTAGATTTTGTTCCCCTGCTGGCTCTAACTTTGGAGTGCATCCTCTGCCTCTGGTACTTTGGGTGGGGGTGGGGAAAGGGTGATCCGCTCATGTTTTTATGGGAGCTATTTCCCCCCTTATAGTGTGGAAGTGCCCAATTCCCACATACCTTTGATACTGAGCCCTATTGTGGGGTCTCTTCTTTCATCTGGATTTGTTTTTTGTCCTTTGGAGGTACTCTATATCTGTTGGTAAGGAGAGAAAGTCACCCTGCCTCTACTCTGCCACCATCTTAACCCAGAAGTCTCCAACATTCGTATTCCTATATTTTTAAGGGATCCCAAGCTTAGACAGCCAATATTCTCCTTATAATGAGGCAAAGTGGAAAAAAACCCTTTGAAATCAAATTGGCCTGAGACTGAACACAGGTTCTGCCACTAACTAATATGTGACTTTGGGTAAACCACTTAGTGTCTCTGGGTCTCAATTTCCTCAACTGTAAGAAGAGGAAGTTTGATTATGTAACCTCTAAAACTCTCTTCCAATACAAGTGTATATAAGAAAGAGAAGGAGAAGGAGAAAGAGAAGGATGAAACTTTTGTAACTAATATACATATACAAGCAAAACAAATTATTGCATTATTCATGTCCAAAACTATGCCTAAAAGGCTTAGTCCTGATTATCATTTGTTTTTCTGGAGGTGAGGAGTATTCATCATTAGTCCTCTGGAATCAAGGTTGATCATTCCATTGGTTAGAATTGTTTAGTCTTCCCAATTTGTTTCTTTACAATATTCTTGTTACTACATAAAGTTACTACAGTTCCTTTCTCAGCTCACTTCATTAATAGTAAATATACATCTTCCCCATTTTCTCTGAACTATCCCCTTCATCATTTCTTAAAGAACAATGATATTTTACATTACATTAATTTGCTACATTTTATTTATCCTTTCACAATTTGAGGGGAAGCCCATTTCCAAGTCTTTACCAACACATAAAGTGCTACTATAAAAATTTTGTACATATAAGACCTTTTTTCTTCCATTAATTTCTTCAGGGTACAATACAACTAGTAGTTGTATTGTTCAGAGAAAAAGCTTTGTAGCAAGTTTCTCAAATAGGGTTTTATTTCCTAGAAATAATACTAATAGTAATAACTTTTATATAACACTTACTATATGCAAGGCTCTGTGCTCAGCACTTTACAACTATGTATAAGAAACTGATTCAAATTCATAACAAATATTAGTATCAACTAATTTAATAGTCAAATGAAATGAACAGACAGTTTTCCAAGGAATAAATACAATCTATCATTAAGCTCAGGAAAATGCTCCAGATTACTAATAATTAGAGAAATTAAAATTAAAACAACTCTGAGGTTTTACATAATGTCAGTCACATTGTCAAAACTGACAAAATTGGATGGGTTGTGAATAAACAGGATCATTAATGCTCAATTGATGAATCTGTGAATGCCCAGGCATTTTGGAAAACAATTTGGAACAATGCCCAAAAAATTACTTGATGTTTCTTTGATCTTACCAATGTGTAAACTTTCTTCAATGGTGCAGACATTACTGAGGCATGCCTTCTTCTCTGTTATGACTCTTACTCAAATGTCCTACAAAACTTCCATAGAGGATCATTCCAACATGCCAAAGGTTTTGTTATTTTATTAGCATTCAAACTGTATTTCTGTAATTACTCATTCTCTTATTAAATGTTATCCTACTTCATTTTTCTAGTATATTTCCTTCGGGATTGATGTAGGCTACAGTTAATTTTTGATAATATATTATAGCCCCCACACACTCATTGTGGGCTTTTCCCTTGCCTTTTTGATTCACTACAATTTTGATTCTTCATATAGTTTGCAGATATACAACACCAAAGGGGGAATACTAATGTTCAAAAGATATGTTTATTATTTTTAATTCCACATAAGTAAGCCAGAATCCTCTCTTCCCACTACTCAATTCAGGGTACAGATACCTGCTGATCTGAAGTATATGTCCAAGTTATTTGTACCAACAGACTAACTCAATGGGCTCCCTATCCACCTTCATAATTACTTTGCCAATTCAACTACTTGATTTTTTCTGAATTAATTATTAAGATAATCTCTTAGAATGCTTTATACAGTTATTTAGGAGATCCTTTAGTATTATGAGATTTGATGTCAAATAGCAGCATCTGGAGGAACTCACCATCCATATGGTCTTTCTACCTTCCATTTGTACTTGACCCAATTTATCTTTTTTGACAGTGATTAATGAACAAAAGAACAAATGAGTGAATGGTTAAATGTGATGAAGCTAAACATTAAAGATACAAATAGAAAAGTAAAATAATCCTTGCCCTCAAGAAGCTCATATTCTAGAAAATGGGACAAGATATATGCAAGTCAGATGGAAAGGTTTCAAAGTTCTTAAGACACAGCAGCAAAGCAAAACATCTCTTCTTTTATATTTTATCTTTATCCTCAATTCCTTTTTAACCTTCATTTTTAAAAAAAAGTTTGAGCCAAATTCTCAATTTCTCTTCCTCCTTTTCCTCTCCCTGAGATGGCAAGCGATTTAATATAGATTTTACAGGTGTAATAGTATAAGACATTTTTCCATATTAGTCTTTTTGTAAAAGAGAACTCAAACAAACAAAAAGAAAAATAAAGAAATGAAATGAAATAATATTTCTTGGGCTGAATTCAGATTCCATCAGGTTTTCCTCTGGAAGTGGATGATGTTTCTGATTATGAGTCCTTGAGGATATTTTTTATTGCTATATTACTAGGAATAACCAAGTAATTAATAAATGTTCATCATATAATATTGCTGTTACTATATGCAGTATTCTTCTGATTCTGCTCACTTCACTTTGTATCAGTTCATGTAGGTCTTTCTAGGTTTTTCTAAAATCATACTTATTTCTTATAGCACATTAGTATTCTATTACAATCGTATACCACAGCCATTCCCCAATTAATGGATATCCCCTCCATTTCCAATTCTTTGCTATCACAAAAAGATCTGCTATAAATATTTTATACAAATAGATCCTTTTACTATTTTTAAATCTTGTTGGAAAACAGACCTACTAGTGCATTGCTGGATCAAAGGGTATGCAGTGTTTTAAAGCCCTTTGGGTATAGTTTCGAATCACTTCCCAGAATGTTTGGATCAGTTTAAAATTCCACTAGAAGTGCATTAATGTGCTGATTTTCTCACATCCCCTCCAGCATTTATTAGTCAATCTGTATGAGTTGATACCCCCCTTTTAATTTGTATTTCTCTGATTGAGAGAAATTTAGAACATTTTTTTCATGTGATTATATATAGTCTTGATTTCTTCATCTGAAAACTGCTTCTTCATATCTCTTGACCATTTATCAATTGGAGAATGATTTATACTCTTATAAATTTAACTTAGTTCTCTATACATTTGATAAATAAGGCCTTTATCAGAGATACTTGCTATGAATTTGGATCTTTGGGCTTGTCAAACACTAAATAACTACGGTCATTTGCTTTTTATTATGTAACTCATCTACTCCACCAATCTACCTCTCTATTTCTTAGCCAGTACCAGATTGTTTTAATGAGTACAGCTTCATAAAACAATTTGAGATGTAGTACTACTCAGTGATCTTCTTTCACATTTTTTTCACTAATTCCTTTGTTATTTTTGATATTTTGTTCTTCCCTATGAATTTTGACACCTCTACTTAAATATCATTTTCACTGCTACAATCCTGTAAGTTTATGATGTTTGTTATCAAGGAGTAAGTAAGGTAATCTGAGTGGGTCAACGAAGGCAATTTGGGTGTGAGAAAGGATAAAAGGGGATATTAGGTGATTATAAGGTGATTGGAGGAGGAAAGAAGGTAAGGGAAGGTATGTAGGAGATAAAGGAAATGGGGTATGTAGGAGAGGGCAGCTCAAACAGGTTTATTCTCAGAGGCTTGAGACAAAGAATACAGGGAGGAAACTAGAGCCAATAAGAAATGTTTAGGTTTGGCTGGAGGGTTTCTCTTGTTAGTTTCTAAAGTCTCTTGAGGGAGGAGTCAAGAGGGCCCCTCCCTGCCAATCAAACTGATGGCTGGAGGAAGTGTCTGGGAGGTACTTCCTGCCAAGATGGATGCCCCCAGCTCCCCTCAAGGAAATAGAAGAAAAATGATTCCTTCCCCTTGAGCCCTTGTCTCAATTTTTGACACAATGACTCACCACAGGGTTTGAGTAGGTAAAAAGGGGATTTATTAATACCAGGGTCAGTCAGAAGGGGGAGGGATTCAGGGTTTTCTAACTGCTGCTAGGGAGAGAGGTGAGGGTTGGGGATGGGTCGTGGAGAGGTTTAGACAGAGAGAGTCCGGCTCTCCCAGTCAGGAAGATTTGACTGCCTTTTAAGTAAAGTCTTTATCAAATCATTAAAACTAGGGGTAACTAATTTGAGGATACTCTACTAGCCTATAGAAACTAAACTCACAGTGTCTAATCACCAAGCCCTCCCTTCCACCAGGACCCAAAGGAAATTCAGCAAAGGGGAGGGATGGAGATGGGAGATCAGGGAGAGGTCCAGAGAAATGAGATAGGTCCAAATTTCTCCAAGACAAATAAGCACAGGCCAAGGCCGAAGCAGTTAGACCAAAGCCAACAGGTTAAGCCAAAGCAAAAGCCTCCAGTCACAGCGAAAGCCATAAGGCAAAAGCTCTGTCAATTAGAACTTCACCTCTATTTATAGCTTTAAGTTCTAACTGACTTTCTGAAGATTCTAAGATGTTTAACTGACTTTTTGTGACCGTTAGAAATTACAGAAGCAAAAAGTTTCTGTTAGCCACCTTGCATTACATGTTAAATCAATTGACAATCCAATTTGAAGGCAACCATTTTCTTTTCTAGGTCTTCTGTTGTACCTATGGGACTAGTTACAATGCTACTCTCCACAATAATTTCTTTTCAGAATGATGACAACAGATTCTCTTCTGTAGGTATTGTTGTTACAAAGAGTATTGGGTTCAAGGGTCTGGAATATCTCCATTTGGATTAGAGGAGAAATGGTGGTTGCATTTTGACTTGCCTAGCACATACTGCCTCCTATTTCTCCTTCAAAATGTCTTGTTACTTTATTTTGATTGGTAATCAGTGGCAATAGATGACTACCCTGTTGTTCAAATGTATTCCTTCCCTGAATAATAATTTTTATCATATACATGTATATACGCACATATATAAACATTTCATCACCTATAATATGAATTTTTTCTTCATATACTTGTCTTTGTGTGGCTATTCTTTCCAACTGAAAATGTAAACGTGAGGAGGGATGAATTGAAGAAGAGTTAGTGGTCTACAGTACTGTCACTCCAAAGGCTCTTGTCCTTGTCTTCATAAAATGGTGAAAAATTAGTGAATAAAAGAGCAAGTCTGGAGTTTAAAAGAACTAAATTCAAACCCAGCCTCAGACATTTAATAGCCACGTGATACTTGGAAAGTATCACTTCAGTTTTTTCCTCTGTCTAATGGAGGCAATAATAGTACCTGCCTCCCAGAATTGTTGTAAGGATAAAATGAAATAATTGTTAAGCACTTAGCAAGTGCCTAGCAGAGAAAGTTAGTTATTATTATCATTATAATCTGCCTGTATTTGTAACATGTTTTCCATTATAACATGATTATTACTTATACTTATTCTCATATTTACATCTGTCTAAGATTCTTGTATGATATTAACTAATGCACAGAGATACTTTAAAGGAGAAACAATTTTAAGGCAGGGTTTTAATTTCCTAAGCCAAACGTGTTTAGTTTTCTATTGGGGAAAATCAACAAATGAAGAACATAGTGGGATCTTTTATATTCTACATATTTCAGTCATTACTTACAGTAGAAAAAAGTCTGAAAAAGCCTGCACCTCATATTTCTATAAACAATAACATATGTGTGTTTGACTGTGTTTATATCTAGGTATATATGTTTCTCATAAGGATTTTATAGAGATAAGTAGACATATTTCTTAGAAACTAGTGGACATTTTTAATGCTTCTCTTTTTTAGCTATGATGAAAATCCAGCATTAGAATGTCTTCAATATTTTGTTGCTTCTAATAGCAATTTCTTGTGCATATACTTTGCCATGTCTAGCTATTCTTTCCAACTGAAAATGTAAAATGAACGTACCCTTTCTGTTTTCTCATAGAGCACATCAGGGCCTTAGGCATCAGAATTCAAATGTAATGGCTTTGTTCTCATGACTGATGAAAATAAACCTCTCTAGAAATGTTGATTTATCTGTTGCATTTTTGTTGTTGTTGTTTATTTGTTCTAACTCTTCCAGGTGTTTTTTATAAATATTCTTGGCATGGTCTAGCTTATTTGGGTACCATTCCAAGGTTTTTTGAAAACTTGTTTTCCCTCTACACTTTTGTCAGTTGTGTGAGATTATACAGTTTATAACCTTCTCACATCTTTATCCACAGTATGTCACAAATTAATATGCACTATAGATTACTATTGTCCTAAGTTATTCTGTCTCTGTACTTGAAAAAGATCCTGAGTGTTATTCCCTCAGCTGATTTCTGGACCTTTCATTTCATTGTGATGATTGATTTTACATCATTTAAGCTTTTCTAAAAAATAGTGAAAATTAGAGTCAATTTCCTTATTTGTCAGTATTTTACATTTTCAGAACCAACACTCTGTTTAAACAGGTATGTTCAAATGAAGTGGAATTCTATCTCTTGTTTTATTGTTGTGTTAAATTTTTCATATATTTTTTCTAATATGATATAATACCGATTTTGGTCTTTATTTTCTCATTGATCAATAGTTTCATTGCATGTAAACAACTAATTCAAGAATGATTTCCATGAAAGTAGCAAGGTATTTTCTGTCTATCAAGACCTAGCAATTTTCATGTTTTTAACTGTTTGTTTATTGAAATTTCTATAGCCTTATAACCGTCTCTTTGTAGAAAATAATCATGAAATGGGCCTCAGGTTTCTAAGTAGTCTATAAAGCTTTCTCTCTTGGAGGCAGAACACTACCGACATTATTGTCACACAAAAGCCAACCTTAGCTAAATGGAAATAAAACTTATAGATTCATGAATGTGAATAAAGATTGTTGATTTTGTATGCACCAAATGTGACAATAAATATCATTTCATGGAACCCTTGGTTCCAAAGTCAAGGGGGATAAAGATTGAGGAGAAAAAGCACTGGATTTTGTGACTAGGTCATTAATGACTTTGGGGAAGATCATGAGAAGAGCAAAATAAAGAAATATTTATTTTTAACATAGAGAGAAAAAAAAGAAAAGATGAAATAAGAAAACAGGAAACCAAAGAAGAGAGAGGGAGAAGAAGTAGAAGATTTAATTGGGAGGAAAGAAAGGGAAAAGTAGATAAAAAAAACAAAAGAAGGGAAAAATTAATAAGTTAAGTTAAATAGCAAAACTAAGATGGGAGTTGACAAACAGGAGAGATTAGTGGAAAGGGGTTGGGTGGAGAGAGCCTTTGAGATTACTTTTACATCAGTGTATATGAATTTAAAAAGTATTAAGAAAAGAAATGGAAAAATATTAATTAAAAATCCAATATTAAAAATAAGTAGAAGAAAATATAAATGTAACTCATAATTTTAAGCATGAACAGAATGAATAATCTAATAAATACAGTGACAAATTAGATAAGAATATTCCATATTTAGATGATCATATAATAATTACATAACTAGATAAGAATATTCTATAGTTTATAAAAAACTTATTTAAAATACAATGGCATATATAATTCAAACTGAAGTTTGGTACAAAATTTACCAGGTATCAGGCAAATCCCCCAAAGCAGGATTTGAAATCAAGCTATAAGATGAAGCAGATATGAAAATTTATACTACAAAAAGAGAAAAATAAGAAATTTCATTGTTTAAATGAATTTTAGAATATGAATTGAGATCAGTATTAACTTTATATGCCTTAAATTGTGAAGATGAGATTAACTCTCCTCTGCCCATTTTAGATTTAATCATCAGAAGTTTATACACCCCATTTATCTTTAAGTATGGGGAGGTTCTGTGATCCATATGTATGATAGGGAATGATGAATCAGAATTGACTGATGGCCTCCTGGTTGCTCACACTTAATTGGGTATAGAAATCTATCTTTCCTTATAAGAAAGTAGAAGGGAAGGGGATGGGCTGGGATTGAAAGAAGACAAGGCAAATTAGGTGAGGTGGTGAATAAAAAGCAAAACATTTTTGAGAATGGACAGAATGAAAAGAGAGAGAGTAGGATAAACAAGATGAAATAGGATAGAGAGTAATAAATAGTAATCATAATATTGGAAAAATAATTTTTACAACTCTAATAAAGGCTTCATTTTTCAAATACATAGAGAAATTCATCAATGTATAAGAGTACAAGTCATTCCCCAATAGATAAATGGTAAATGTATATGAGCAAACAGTTGTCAAAGTAATTAAAACTATATATAATCATGTGATAAATGCTCAAAATCACTATTAATTAATACAACCATTCTGGAGAGCAATTTTGAGCCCCAAAGAGTAATAAAATCATACATACCCTTTCATCCAGCAATACCATTACTTGAATTGTATCCAAAAGAATAAAACAACAAAAAGGAAAATAATCTATTTGCACAAAAAATATTTAAGGCAGATCTTTTTGTGGGGGCAAAAAGTAGGAAAGTGGGGTGATACTTATCAATTGAGGAATGGATGAACAAGTTGTGTTATATGATTATAATAGAATACTATTGTGCTATAAGAAATGATGAGCAGGAGAATTTCAGAAAAATCTGGACTTATATGAACTGATACAGAGTAAAGTAAACAGAACCAGAAGAATATAGTATACAATAACAGCAATATTGTATGACAAACAACTGTGAATTACTTCACTATTCTCCTCAATATGATTATCCAAAAAAATTACAATAGACCCATGATGAAAGATACCATCTGCTTTCTTCCTTATTTTAAGATAGCTCTTCTATCCATAACACATAAGGTGTCAAATGGGAGCCATAAAAATATACAGGCTTCATATTGGTTTGGAAAACAACCCATTTGTGTTCTATGGATTTTATTTATTTAATTATTTTAATTTGATAAATATTTCCCAATGCTGTTCTAATCCTGTTGGGACTTCACTGGGTGTGTGGCCTTGTATTAAACACCTTTGCCTTACATTAGTGATGGCGAATCTTTTAGAGTTGAAGTGCCAAACCCCCCTCCCCTCTGATGGCATGCTGTGCCCTTCCCTGACATCAAGTGTTGGGTATCCCCTGCTCCAACCTTTACCCCACAGAGGGGAGAAAGGAAGAATTCCCATTGGATTGCAGGGTGGATTGATGGGTGAAGTGAGAAAAGTCATCAAAAGTATAGAGAGGGGTAGAGGAATTACCCAAGCATTCTCCTCCCCTCCAGCTCTGCTGCCTCTGAATCATCCACATTAACCCTGTGTGCTCCCATTGGGCTGCTGGGCAGAGCGGTAGGTGATGTGAAAAAATGTCACTAGGCACAAGGTAGAGGGAGAAGGGAGCAACTCTACCCAAGGCCCTCTGCCATTCTAATAATGAACTCTGTGTGGGGGACAGAGGGGAAGGAAAGGGGGAGGTGGCAGGTGGCCACATGCCCACAGAGAGCACTCTAAATGCCATCTTTGGCACCTGTGCCATAGGTTCACCAATAGTGCCCTACATCATGACATCTCATGCCTATTTTATAACTTTGTTGCATAATCATACAAATGTATCATAATTTGATGGAAGACGCATACAATGAGACGATAGCTACAAAAACATTTTGAAAAGGTTTTTTATTATTTATTAATTTTTCTAGAGCTACGTGACTATAACATCAAAAGAAACACAGTACATTATGCCCATCAGATTATACAGTTCCCTAAGAAATAGTTTTGCTAACTAAAAGGAGGAAGGGATTTCAAGCATCTGCAAAATAATTTTTAATTGTTATTTCCAACACAAATCAAGGAAAATTGACATCTGTGAAATTGCCATCTTATGTTCATCTTCTTGCCTGCAATCATTTGTCAACAAGTCAGTAAGAGAATAACAGAGAGAACTTGTCCTTGACAACAGTCATTTGAATTACAGCATGGAGCTTCTTTCCTCTTCCATTCCTCTGTGATTGAAAAATTCAGTTTCTCAATTTAGAAAATAAGATTGCACCTAGACCATCTAAGAATTGTGACTCAGACTCTGTTTACCATTCTCTCTTCCCAGCACTACAAATTTGCTTTTCCAAAGTAAGTCCTTCAGACACACATAGAAAAGTCAATCTGAAGCATAATTTATTAGATGAATATAGTAGAATGTTTATGCCAACTTGTGGGAGGGAAAAATGAGGCAAAGTGAAATTGTGCCTTTGCAATTTAAAAACAATTATAATTATTTTGATATTCATATATTTCAATATATTTGATATTCAGCTTATGTCCTAAGAGGAAACTGATTGGAACCTTACCAGAAGATAAGTAAAAGGTTTCAAATCTTCATTAGACAATGGATATGCCTATCAACCTAACTGAGATAATAGTGGTAAACTAGAGGGCCAATCTAGGCAACTTGGAGACACAATGTATAGAGCACTGCTCTGGAAATCAGGAAGACACATCATCCTGAGTTCAAATCCAGCTGCAGACACTTGCTAGTTGCATGACACTGGGCAAGTCAAATAAACTCTTTTTGCTTCCATTCCTCATCTGTAAAATGAGCTGGAGAAGGAAAAGACAAATTACTCCATTACATTTGCCCAGAAGACTCCAAATGGTTTCTTGAAAAGTTGGACACAAATGAACAATAAGGGGCCAGTCTATATGGAAGCGGCCAGAAAAAATACTAAAAATAACTAGAAAGAATGTTCATGGGCAATGAGTAGGAAGACAAAGAAGCAGAATTTCATGCTTAGAGTAAAAACTAATCAATTTTTTCAAACAATTTTACTTTATCAGGAGTTGGTTATATGGATGTGTTTATGTGTTTTGAAGTTTGGAAGAGATGCAAAGTCAAAGCCTATGGTCCAATGCCATAGGTGGAGGGTTGGAGAATTTGATAATGAGGGGGAGCCAAAATGGTGGCATAGTAGCAGGAACCTTTTGAATCTCCTTCCAATCACTCATTACAAAGTGTCTCAAAAGAACAGAAATCAAAATCAGATGAGTAAAGGGGCTCTCCCACTGGGCACAATGATAAAAGTGAGCAATGAGTGTGGATTCCCATGCTTTAAGGAGGCAAAACTACATTAATCAAAGTGCAAGCTGATCACTCCTCCCCCAACACCACCTTTTGCACCAGAGTTCAAGAAAGGGCCAGGAAAATCTCTAAATTCTCAGGGGCTAGCTAAAAGCATTACAGACTTACCCTTGAGGGCAGTGCAAGACCTTGACAGTGAGACTTGAGGCTGAAGATCATGAAGTTTGGGCATCAGAGTTCTGAGCTTGGGTAGAAACATGGCTAGCCACAGCCAAGGTAACATTGGCTATAAAGATAGACTCAGGGCAAAATGCTTTAAAGTGGGAGCTACACAAAGAACAACACAGATCTACCTGCCCTCACTCAGGTTCCTGACAGAAGGAAAGATACTACGAAGGCAAAATCCTGCAAGACAGAAGCTAAGAAAGCAATAATCACCAACATGAAAGAACCCAAATATTCACTAGTGGCAAAAAGAACAAGCAACAGGAAAAAAGCTCTTGATCCTGAATACTTTCTATGGAGAACTAAAGCAAAATATAGAAGCAACAGCATAGAGTGAAAAGCAAGCAAACACATCCAAACTTTCCCCCCAAAATGAAAATTGGTCCCAAGCTATCAATGGAACTCAAAAAGGAGTTCAAGAACAAAGTAAGAAAGATAGAAGAAAAATGGGGGGGGGGGCAGCTGGCTAGCTCAGTGGAGTGAGAGTCAGGCCTAGAGACAGGAGGTCCTAGGTTCAAACCCGGCCTCAGCCACTTCCCAGCTGTGTGACCCTGGGCAAGTCACTTGACCCCCATTGCCCACCCTTACCAATCTTCCACCTATGAGACAATACACCGAAGTATAAGGGTTTAAAAAAAAACGGGATGAAAGTGGGAAAAGGAATAGTGCAAAAAAGAAAATAACAGCTTAAAAGACAAAATTTCCCATATAGAAAAAGAGGCACAGAAATCAAATGAAGTAATAAACAAATTGGAGACCAGAATTGACCTGCTGGAAGCGATGAAAATCAGGATAGACCAAACCAAAAAGGAAAATCAAAAATCATAGCTGAAAATCAGTTTTTAAATATTAGAATTGGGCAAGTAGAAGCTAATGAACTCATGAGACAGCAGGAATTAATAAAGCAAAATCAAAAGAATGAAAAAATAGAAGGAAACAAGAAATAACTCACTGAAAAGACAACTGATATGTAAAACAGATTCAGGAGAGACAGTTTGAGAATTACTGGTCTACCTAAAAGCCTGGGACAAAAATGAAAGCCTTGACATCATATTGCAAGTAATTATCCAAGAAAACTGCCTTGTTATTCTTGAACAAGAGGTCAAAATAGACATTAAAAGGATCCATGGATCACTCCCTACATTAAATCCCAAAAAGACAACCCCCAGAAATGTTATAGCCAAATTCAAGAGTTCCAGATGAAGGAGAAAATACTGCAAACAGCCAGAAAGAGAAAATTCACATATCAAGGAGTCCTGGTCAGGATTACACAGTAGCTGTTTTCACACTAAAGGACCGCAAGGTAAGTCAGTAAGGCAAGAGAATTGGGTCTACAATTGAGAATCACCTTTTTGTCAAAAATAACTATATACTTCAAAGAGAAAATAATGGGCATTTAATAAAATAGAAGATTTCCAAACATTGCTAAAGAAAAGGCCAGAACTAAATGGAAAAGTTGATTTCCAAATACAAAATTCAAGAGAACCATAAAAAGGTAAAAAAAAAAAAAAAAAAAAAAAAAAAAAGGGAAAAATTTTAAGGGCATCAATAAAGTCAAATTAATTGTATTCCTATATGGAAAAATGATATCTGTAACTCCTAAAAATTGTTTTCATTATCATAGTAGACATAAGAAATTTTCATAGGCAGAGGTTGTGTTATTAAGCTGTTTAATACAATATTTTAAAAAAATCAAGCGGGGTACAAAAAAGAGGATGGTACTAAGAGAAACTCAAAGGAAGAAGTAAAATAGGATAAATTATACCACATAAAGAGATACATGGAGAGGGGAGGAGAATACTATTATAAGAAGGGGAGGAAGAGAGTGGCAATATTTAATACTTAAACTTTACTCTCAGTGGAATCAGTTCTGAGAGAGAAGAACAGCCAGATCTATTGGGGTATAGAATTCTATCTTACCGGACAGAGAAATTGAAAGGTAATGGTGTGGGGGGGTTTAAGGCAGGAAATTACAAAAAAGGGGAGGGGAAGTTTGGGAGAGGGAATTAATAGACGTTAAACAGAAACAGGAGGGGAATAAAAAGTGGGCAATTGGAAGGAAAGTAAAATAAGGGTGGGGAAAAGGGGGATTGATTTAAAGCAAAACCCTGGTATGGAAGGAAATGAAAGAAGAAAGGGCAGGACTAAAAGAGGAAATCAAAATGATGGTGTAGAAACAGGTTATAATCATAACTCTGAATGTGAATGGGATGAACTCATCCATAAAACAGAAACAGATAGCAGAGTGGATTAAAAACCAAATCCTACCATATGTTGTCTACAAGAAACACACATGAGGCAGGTAGACACACACAGGGTAAAGGTAAGAGGCTAGAGAAGAATTGATTGGGCATCAACTGAGAAAAATAAAGCAGAAATTTCTGACAAAGTCAAAGCAAAAATAGATTTGATGAAAAGAGATGAGGAAGGTAATTACATCTTGATAAGAGGCAGCATAGACAATGAAGAAATATCAGTATTCAACATATATGTACCAAATGGTTTAGCATTCAGGTTTTTAAAGGAGAAACTATTGAAGCTTAAGGAGGAAATATGTAGTAAAACTATACTATCAGGAGACCTCAATCTTCCTCTGTCAGATATAGATAAATCAAACCAAAAAATAAATAAGAAAGAAGGAAGAGATATGAATGAAATCTTAGAAAAATTAAAGCTAATAGACATATGGAGAAAATTATATGGGGGCAAAAAGAAATATACCTTATTTTCAGAAGGGCATTGTACATTTATAAAGATTGACTATGTACTAGGCCATAAAAACAAATCAAACAAATGCAGAAAAACAGAAATAATAAATGCTATTTTTTCATACCATTATGATAGAAAAATATAATTAGTAAGGGTACATGGAGAGACAAATTAAAAATTAACTGGAAATTAAATAATCTGATTCTCCAAAACTAATTGGTTAAAGAACAAATGATAGAAACTATTACTAATATCATTGAAGAGAATGACAACAAGGTAACAACATATCAAAAATTTTGGGAGAAAGGAAAAGTAGCACTCCAGGAAAAATTAATATCCCTGAATGGCCATATTAACAAAAAAAAGAGAAAGAAGTGATTAATGAATTGGGTATGCAACTAAAAAATGATAAAAAAGAAAAAATTATAAATCCTCAGTTAAAGACCAAATTGAAAATTAATTCTAAAAATCAAAAGAGAAATTAATAAAATTGAAAATAAAAGAACTATTGAACTAATAAATAAGACTAAGAGATGGTATTTTGAAAAAACAAATAAAATAGATAAGGTATAGCTTAATCTAATTTAGAAAAAGAAGAGAATCAAATTAACAGTATCACAAATGAAAAGGGTGATCTCACCTCTAATGAAGAAAAAATTAAGGCAATTATTAAGAGTTATTTCACCAAATTCTATGACAATAAATATGGCAATCAAGGTGAAATGGATGAATACTTTCAAAAATATAAATTGCCTGGATTAACAGAAGAGGAAATAGAAGACTTAAATATTCCATATCAGAAAAAGAAATTGAATGAGCCATCAAAGAACTCCCTAAGAAAAAATCATTAGGGCCAAATGAATTCACAAGTGAATCCTATCAAACATTTAAAGATCGATTAATCCCAATACTCTACAAAGTATTTGACAAAATAGGCAAATATGGAGTCTTACCAAATTATTTTTATAATACAAATATGTTACTAATTTCCAAGCCAGCAAGACCAAAAATAGAGAAGGAAAACCAATATCATCAATGAACAAAAATGCAAAAATATTAAATAAAATACTAGCTAAAAGACTCCAACAAGTTATCACAAGAATTATTCACTATGACCAGGTAGGATTTATACCAGGAATGCAAGGATGGTTCAATATTAGGAAAACTATCCACATAATTGACCAAATCAACAACAACAACAGAAACCACATGATTATCTCAATAGAAGCAGGAAAAGCCTTTGACAAAATACAGCATTCATTCCTATTGAAAACCCTAAAAAGTATAGGAATAGGATGGGCCTTTCCTAAAAGTAGTAAATAATATTCATTTAAAACCAACAGCAAGTATCATCTGCAATGGGGATAATTAGATGCATTCCCAATAAGATCAAGAATGTAGCAAGGATGCTCTCTATCACAACTACTATTTAATATATAGTAGAAATGCTAGCAGTAGCAATTAGAGAAGAAAAAGAAATTGAAGGGATCAAAGTACACAACAAGGAAACTAAACCATCACTTTGCAGATAACATGATGATATACCTAAAGAATCCAAGAAAATCAACTAAAAAGCTAGTGGAAATAATCAATAACTTTAGCAAAGTTGCAGGGTACAAAATAAACCCACATAAATCACCGGCATTTCTATTTGTTTCCAACAAAACCCAGCAACAAGAGTTAGAAAGAGAAATTCCATTTAAAATTACTCTAGACAAGATAAAATACCTGGCAATCTGCTTGCCAAGACAAATTCAGCAATTAAATGAACATAACTAAAAAACATTCTTCATACAAATAAAACTTGATCTAAACAATTGCTCATGGGTAGGATGAGCTAATATAATAAAAATGACAATCCTACCTTAATTAATTTACTTATTCAGTGTATCAAACTACCAAAACACTTTATTTATAGAATTAGAAAAAAATATTATGAAGTTCATCTGGAAGAACAAAAGATCAAGAATATCAAGGGAGCTAATAAAACAAAATGTGAAAGAGGGAAGCCTAGCATTACCAGATCTTAAACTATCCTATAAAACAGTGATCATCAAAACTCTATGGTATTGGCTTAGATATAGAAGGGTGGATCAATGCAATAGGCTTGGGGTAAATGACAGTAGCAAGATAATGTTTGATAAACCCAAAGATTCCAGCTTTTGGGACAAGAACCCATATTTGACAAAAAACTTCTGGGAGAATTGGAAAACAGTATAGAAGAAATTAGATTTAGATCAATATCTTATATCCTTTACCAAAATTAACTCAGAGTGGCTAAATGACTTAAATGTAAAGAAGGAAATTATAAACAAATTAGGTGAACATAGAACAGTATACAGTCAGATCTATGGGAAAGGAAGGAATTTAAGACAAAACAAGAGATAGAGAATACTACAAAATGTAAAATAAATAATTTTGATTACATTAAATTTAAAAGTTTCTATACAAACAAAACGAATGCAAACAAAATTAGAAGGGAAGCAACAATTGGGAACATTTTTTATAACAAAAACCTCTCACAAAGGTCTCATTTCTCAAATTCGTAAGGAGCTAAGTAAAAAAAAAATAAAGCTATTCCCCAATTGACAAATGGTCAAGGGACATGAATAGGCAGTTTTCAGATAAACAAATCAAAACTATGAATAAACATATGAAAAAGTGTTCTAAATCTCTCATAATTAGAGAAATGCAAATCAAAACAATGCTGAAGTGCTAATGAAACAAAATGTGAAAGAGGAAAGTCTAACGTTACCAGATCTTAAACTGTCCTATAACCTCACAGCTGATTAGCCAATATGACAGTAAAGGAAAATAAAAATGTTGGAGGAGTTGTGGCAAAATTGGGGCACTAATGCATAGCTGATGGAGTTATGAATAATCCAGCCATTTTGGAAGGCAATTTAGAATTATGTGCAAATGGCTTTAAAATAATGCATACCCTTTGATCCAGCAATACCACTTCTAGGTTTGAACCCCAAAGAGATAATAAGGAAAAAATACTTGTACAAAAATATTCATAGCTGCAATACGTTGTAGGAAAAAAAAATGGAAAATGAAGGGTTGTCCCTTGATTAGGGAATGGCTGAACAAATTATGGTATATGATGGTGATGGAATACTATTTTGCTATAAGGATTGATGATCTAGAGTAGTGATGGGAAACCTACAGCCTGCGGGCCAGATGTGCCTCCTGAAATGTTCTATCCAGCCCAAGACATTATTCCTAATCTGACGAATACAATGAGTAAGACACAAAACAATGAAACTTCAAAAGACTTGCCTTAGAAACAGACTGACAGCTGAGCATTTCTTTTCTTTTGGCCCCCTCTTTAAAAAGTTTGCCCATCACTGATCTAGAGGATTTCTATATGAACTGGGAGAACCTCAGTGAACTAATGAATATAAAATGAGCAGAAACAGGAGAACATTGTACACAGAAAGTAAAACATTGTGGAACGATCTAATGTAATGGACTTTGCTGTTAGTAGCAATACAACAAGCCTAGACACCCTGAAGGACTCATGTAAGAGAATGCAAATTATCAGAGTAGAAATGTAAAAGCAAAACATATGGAATCATTTATCACATGTATATATGGGTATATGATTTGGGGTTTAGGCTTTAAAAATTGCTTTATAGCAAAAATGAATAACATAGGAATATGTATCGTGATGACATTTGTACAACTCAGTGGAATTGCTTGTTGGCTCTGGTGGGGGGGAGGGAAAAAGGAAGGGAAAGAAAAATAATCTCATAAACATGGAAATATTTAAAAATAAAAATAAAGAAAATGGAAGCTAGTAAGTAGAAGAGGTATAGTAGCATGATGATGCACAGGTAGGTAGGAATTCCTGCCAACCTGCCACTATTAGCATTAGATTTTTGACTCTCAAGTACTGCTCAGAGGGCATTAGACTCTGCAACATTTAAAAAGTAGTCTTCTTTAGTGTTAGGATTACAAAGATAGACCTGATCATGGACAAGATCCCAAGCAGAATTTTCAGGACCCTGCAATTGTGATCTCATTTTTCAGTTTTAAAGAGAACTTTTTAAAAAATATTTTATTATAAACTCAATTTTTCACTATCAGAAATATATCTAAGTACAAAGTACAAAAAATTATATAAGCAGCTGAGAATTTATGTACAATTTGCTTGAAAATAATGTGAAAAAAAACAAAAACAAATAAAAGCAAAAATAGTGTGTATCACATTGTTAAAGTAGTCACATGAAAGACACTATGTCCAGTTTCCAGACACTTTATAAAAAGCACCACATGAAACAGTTGCTTATTAAGACCAAAGGAAAACACTTGTAACTGCTACTTACTGGCCTAAGACCACACAAGAATTCATCCCAAAGCCTTCAAGCACTCTTCACAGGGTACTGCTAGGAGGGCTCAAAGCCAGCCTAATCTTTGGTAAATATATCCAGAAGCCAATGGGACTTTACTATTGGCCTGGTGAAGGGCTTGGTCTAAGTATGTCAAATGCATCACATATGAATATAGAACTCATCTTTTCCCCCAAAAAAATCTATTCTTTTTTCTGACTTCTCTAATTCTGTTGGGGTAGCCCCATGCACTTAGTAACACAGATTCAAAATCCTTCATTCTTCCCTCTGACTTCTCCCTCCCCACCATAACCAAGCTTTATCATTTCTACTTTCATTCTGTCTTTTATATTCACCACTATAGTTCATGTCAACCCCTCTATGTAATCACTTCTCGCACTATTGTATTAATCTCCTACTCCATTTCCCTAGCACAAGTCTATCCTTTCTCCAATTCATCCTCCATATAATTAACCAAGTGATCATTTTAAAGCAGACATCTGACCATTCATTCCATTGTTCTAGAAGCTCAGAGTTCCTTATTGCCTACTCAAAATAGCTTTGCCCCATATCTAGAATGATCTCTCTTTATCACCAATGTACCTTATAAAGACTAACTTTCTTCAAATCTCAGATTAAGCAATAACTCCTCTATAAGGTCTTTCCTAACCCTCCTCTGCTATGAATTCCACCTCTTCTAATTTTTTTTACATTTACTTTGCATATATTTTTTCTACTTCTACTTGTAGGTGTTGTTAGTCCTCATAAAAAGTAAGATCTTTGAGGGAAAGCAAGGATTGTATGTGTGTACTATATGTATGTGTACACATAAATACACATGCACATATATACACACATATGCATGTATGGCCATATACATATATATTTTAACTTAGTATCTCTAATAACTAGCTTTTCATTGTTAGGCATTTCAGTCATGTTTGACTCTTTGTGACCTCATTTGGGGTTTTCTTGGCCAAGATAAGATATTAGAGTGGTTTGCCATTTCCTTCTCCAGTTTATTTTACAGATTAAGAAACTGAGGCAAACAGGATTAAATGACTTGTCCAGGGTCACATAGCTAATATTTTTTTGAGGTCAGATTTGAACTCAAAATGAGTTTTCCTGATTAGTATTTGGCATGCAGTAAGTTCTTATTAAGTGTTTTTTAAATGACAGATTGGTTAAGAGAGACATATCTATCAGAGAATCAGTATATTTCCCTTTGTCACCCTCCCACATTCTACATTTGGCTTGGCCATTGACTTCTGAATGACCTAATTGATCCAGAATTTTGAATTCTTCCTTTTGTACACTAATAATAATAGAAATGCAAACTACATGTCTGAGGTTTATCTTTTATCCAGGAAATTGCCAGAGATTTGAAAACAACAACCAAAAAAGAAGTTAAAGACATGAGAAATAGTCAATGATGGAAGATCAGTTCTTATGGAAAATGTCTTTGGCAACCAAATATACCTGTGTGTAGGATGAACTAGAATGGTGAGAGACTTAACAAGTGGGAAGGCTGTAGGAAGATAGGTTTATTAATGTACTGCTGGGGAAACTGTGAATTAGTCCAGGAAATCTGGGAGGGATGGGAATTGGAATCTTGTGAGAAAAGAAAGTGAACTGCTTATTCTCACTTTACCCTATGATAGCACTGCCAAGACTCTACCCTAGGGTGCAAAATACTAAAAGAAGGGTACAAGAAATATTGTCTTTATAGACATATGGCTATCTTCATGTTTCTTCATACTTTTAGTGACAGAACTAGCAGCAAAGTCAATCATTCAACTTTTAAGTATTTATTGAATATATCAATCAATAAGCATTTATGAAATCTATTAATATGCAAGATGTCAGTGATACAAATACAAAAAAGAATCCTTATTTGGAAAAAAGTCTAAGAGGGAGATAACAAATGCATTTTTAGTATATACAAAATAAGTACACAATGTATGTGACACCTCTACCCACTTAGATTGATCAGTTCCCTCTTAAGACAGTCTTATGACCACGTTACCCTGTCTGAAAGGGCACAATTGTTATATTCTTAAGTACAAATAAGTAAAACATAATTTAATGAAAAATAGCTTGAGAGGGAGAGTAATCCCTCAGAAGATCAGGAAAGGCTTGATGTCGACAATGATGCTCGAGTTGCATCTTAAAGGAACAGAGATGTAATATGAGGCAGAATTAAGAAGGGAGTTCCTCCCAGGCACATCAAAAAGCCAATGAAAAACACACTCAACAAACATTTATTAATGAGTGCCAAGCAAAGTAAGTGCTGAGATACAAAGAAAAGCAAAAACAGTTTCTACCCTCAGGGAGTTTATGTTTTAATGGGGAAGTCAACATGCCAGTAACTATGTAGATACAACATACTTTCAGAATCATTTGGATATAATTTCAGAAGATACATATTGACATTTTGGGTGACCTGGGAAGGCTTCTAGCAAGGGGGATTTTTAGCTAAGATTTTAAGGAAGCCAGGAAAGATAAAAGACAGAGTTAAGGAAAAAAAGAATTCCAGACAAGAAGGACAGAGTTAAAAAATGTATGGACTCAGGAGATGAATTGTCTTGTGAGAGGAACAACAAAGAGCCAATTGCCACCAGATTTTAGATTAATTGAACAGGGAGTAAAATGTAAGACTAGAAAAATAGGAAAAGTTCTGAGTATAAAAGGCTTTGAAAATGATATTATGTTTCATATTATATTAGTTGATATATTTTATGTTGTGTTATTTGATATGATATTTGACCATAAGGGTAATAATGCATTGCTGACATTTACTAAATGAACAGGAGTTGGAATGGCATGATCAGACATCCACTTCTGGAAGATCATTTTGTTTGATGAGTGGTGGATGGACTGGCATCAGGAGAGTCATGTAACAAGGACACCAACCAGAAGGCGATTGCAATAATGTAGGTACAACATAATGAGGACCTGTACCAGGGTGGTATTAGTGTCAGGAGAGACTTGTGGGAAGTAGCTAAGTAGAACACTGGGTCAAGCAGCAGACCCAGATTCAAATCTGGCCTCAGACACTTCCTAGCTGTGTGACCTTGGTTAAACCTGCATAGAGATGATAATTGAATTCATGAGAGTAGATGACATTATCAATGAAAAAGCGTATAGAGGGAGAAGAGGATCAAAGACAGAAGCATGTAGGGAGATATCTACAGTTAGTGGGTAATTGAAATCTGGATAAAAAATCTGGCAAAGGAGACTGAGGAGAGGTCAGATAGGTAGGAGGAAAACTTTTTAAAAAAGCCTAGAAAGAAGAGTAAAAAGGCAAAAAGAGTGATCAACAGTGTCAAAAGTTGCAGAAAGGTCAAGAATAAAGGAATGAGAAAACCATTATTCTGTATGATTAAAAGAATATTAGTAATTTTGGAGAGAACACTTTCCATTGAATGACAATGCTGGAAATTAGATCATAGGAAGAAAAGAGAGTGAGAGGAAAGGAAGTAAAGACATAGCATAGATGATTTTCTGAGTAGTTTAGCCCCCCAAAGTGAGAAGAGATGTAGCATGATAGCTCCATCTGCCATTAATCTGCCCAAGTAATTTTCTAAATTATAGATCTTAGTATGTCACTTCCCTGCTCATTAAATTCCAGTGGCTTTCTATAACTTCCAAAATCAGATAGAAACTTCTCTGGTTTTGAAAGCCTTTTGCAACCTGTGTCCTTTCTATATTTTTAGTCTTCTTAGCCATTAGTATCCTCCACGTATCCTTCAGTTCAATGACACTAGTCTCCTTGATGTTCCTGGCACAAAATATTTTATCTCACTCAGAAGTTTTTCACTGACTTCCCCCAGCACCTGGGACACTTCCCATTTTTGTCTTTGCCTCCTGGCATCCTTCAAATTTCAGCTAAAATCCCTCCTTTTGCTAGAAGATTTTGCCAGTCATTTTCCATGTCAGGTTTTACCTCTAATTTTAACCCCAATTTATCCTGTCCATATCTTGTATGTCTATAATTGTTTGCATGTTTTCTCCCTTATTAGAATGTGAATAATGACTGTTGTGATACTTTGTATTCCCAGAATTTGCCACGGAGTTTAGAACATAGTAAATGTTTAATGAATAATTATTTATTTGACTTATTGGCTTGTTGACATGGTCAGGAAAAAATATTTGTTGAGTTTTGCTTAATTACTTTTCTCAATTACATGGGAAGTTTCCATTTCCAGCAAGGGAGAGAGGAATGAGAGAGATGGGGAAGTATAATGTATTAAAATGTCTGTTATATAGAAGCAAAAGGCATAAATTATTTTATAAATATTTATATTTATGTCTATCCATATCTATCTATCTGCTATCTATCTATCTATCTATCTATCTATCTATCTATCTATCTATCTATCTATCNTCTGCTATCTATCTATCTATCTATCTATCTATCTATCTATCTATCTATCTATCTATCAAGTATCTCCTTACCTTGCCCAAACTGGAGAGTCAGGGGTTACTCACAGATCTAAGCACACTGTTGATTGGTACAAGAACTTTGATATTCCTCTTTACTGACAAAGACCAGTTTATACCTCTTTGAGGAGCCTGGTGATTGCCTAATTCTCAAGACTTCTCTCTATTAGTCCTAGACAGCAGATTGGTAATAGTCCTGCTGCAATTCAGAATTCCCCAGTTTATGCAATCCTCAGGAGTAATGGATACAGGTAATTGCCACCACAACTGGATGAATAGAATATTTTTTTAAGAAACAATCTTTCTGCTAGAGTCCAGCCAGAGTGATGGATTAGGAGAAAGCAGTCCCCTACATCTTCTCCATGAAGTCCTAGAATATCATTATACTGAGTCATGACTGGGAAATCTAAGGGGAAAAAATCACAAGGAGTCATTTTCTCAGTCTAGGTTAACATAGAGAGAGAGATAGACAGAGGTCTTCTTATACTAAGGACAAGGTTTAACCAGTACAGGTATGCATAGAGCCTTTCAGTGCTCAGAACCTAAACAGAGAGTGTGCTAATAGCCTTAGCTAAGAGGTCCTTCATTCAGCATTCTAATCCTGTGCAAAGAACCGGAATAATAGGTGCCAATTGGTAGATCAGTCTCTCCTAGTCCAGAGCAAAACCACAGATCTAATGCATACTGAAAGAAAGATTTCTGCCAGGACATGGCACAGACCTGGACCTGAGGCTGTACACTGGACAAAGAGCAGGAACACAAGTAAGCATATGTGTCCTTGACCCTTGCACCAAGATTTAGTTCCAGTCCCTAGCCTATGAACACTTCCAGCTATAATTCAGAGCAAGGAACTCAGTTCAAGAGGTACCTACAATTCTATTGCTCTGAACCTGAACGACTTTCCAACTAGCTGAAGGTTGCTGGGGGCTTCAGAAGTTTTTGGAGATACAACCAGGAGCAAGTTCATAATAATGTTTCTTGGACCCAAAATCAGATTAGGACATTAGAGAGGGCGGCAATCATGCCTTGCCCTGGAATGGACCACTTTGGTTGAAAGTTTACAGGTCTCCAGCCTGAACCACCCCTGAGGTCCCTGAATAAAGATGAAGAAAGCAATGCAGCAAGACCCCAGAGAATTCAAACTAGGTTTAAAAAAAAGCCAGACATATGCAGACATATGGCCCTCATGCAATATCCAAATTCAGAAAGTAAAGGTGGAAAAATGAATAAATTTTTAAAAATTATATCATAAATACCTAATGAGATACTGGATCAGGTAGAGCACACTGGAAATGTTCCTGTCCTAGATTGAATTGTTTTTTTGTTTGTTTGTTTGTTTTTGAGCAGTCTCTTGTTCCATAGTCTTAGAGAGCAGCCAAGAACTTCCAAAGTTCACAAAATACCTGTCAGAGGTGGGCCTTGAGTTCATATCTCTTTAGTGTCCTAGCCTGCCTTCGGTCTGTTACTTCAGCCTGCCTCCATCATCTCTTTCTATCTTAGTCACATAAGTATCAAACTTTGAAAACATTCAGAAATTAATGTTTTATTTCAATACAAAATATAGATAAATTTGAAGATGAAATCTTTATTTGAAGATCAAACCTATCAGACAATGAGAAAATGGGTGTTTAACCATTAATAATGTGATATATAGAGATATAAAGAATGATAATGTTTTTTTTTAATTTTTGCTAGATTTTGCTTGTACTACATGAAGATCATCTCTTGCTGATGGAAGAAAAATGACTGAATTTTTTAATGGTAGGCCTAGATTTGCAAGTAGATGCTATAGATAGATATGGGCATGAGGGTTTCCTGGCAAGCATGAAACTCCAGAGAATCAGAACAAAGCATTACGTTAATATTTTCAATATCTCACAGCATCTACCAAGCCAATTCAATGCAACAAGTATCTACTAAGCTCCTACTATGTAGAAAGCCCTGTTCTAAGGGATGGAAGTAAAATTACAAAATGGAAAGTAGAGTATGTCCTCAATTTTATGTTCTATTAGAAATCAGTAATGGGAGAGCAATGAGTGACTGTTGGTACCATCTGTGCTGTCTTTGCAGAAATTTATTTTAACAATTTTTAAGTGTACTTTCTATTAATACTTGGAATACCCAACTCAAAGTTGATGTGAGAAAAGCATTTTATAACACTTAAAGTATCCACAGAATGAATAAATGAATGAAAAAGCATTTGTTAGACACTTACACATGCAAAATTCAAAGCACTTGGGATTCAAATAGAAAAGATAGTCCTTCTCAAGGTACTCATATTCAAATAGATACAAATCAACTTCAAGTTAGATGGTCCTTAGAGGATGGCAGCCAAGCAAATGGAAATGCTTTTTTCTTTAATATCAATTTCAATGATAAAATCTCATCATTTTCTGATGGTTAAACCATTGGACAGTACCAATGACCTTGGTCGCTGTTATTATTATTGTTATTACCATTATTGAGTTTTTAATATTCAAGTTTTACAATATTTTAAAGGACCTATCTACTATGTGCAAATCGATAACATTTTTCCAAGAATACTCTACCTAATTTCATTTACTTTCACATAAGAGTTTGGAACATAGGAGTTTCATCATAGAATGATAAAAGATTTCCTTAACTCACATATACTAAACATTATCCAGTATAAGCACAAAAGAAAACCTAAAGCATATAGCTTTCAGATTTCAAGGCAAGGACTAATACCTCATTCTAGCATTTACTTACAGCACCTTCCCTCCCCCCATATTTATCACATACATACATGCACTGATTCCCAATAAACAGAGCAGTCCAGGGTGTACTCTACTAAATGCATACAAAACAGAATTCTTTAAAATGCGAGGGGAATTTTGTTGGGTCAGACAAGAGCATGAGGTACTCTGTTCAAGAAATTTAGCCCACAAAGGAATTTTTCACTTGTGAAAAATGAGCGAAAATGTAGACTCCACCCCCTAATCCCCTCACCCCAAGCCCCAAACCATCACTGGTCTTTTCCATTCTATTTCTTTTTTCATTCTGCTCAGTCCGTTCGTGTCCTTTACCCATGGTTTGATTTTCTACCTCATGAAAAGATAAAATTTTAAACAGTCTTTGTGAGGGTTAATTCTATTATACTAAAAAAAAATTAAGTGTGAAATTTGAAAAACAGTAATTTGTTTCTTGTAACCTTTAACATGCCTTATTATTGAATTGCTAAGCACTCTCTAACTGCTGTAAAATAAAAGGGCTTTACACTTTTTGTCATGTCCCTTTATTCAAATTTGGAAGGCTAATTAGTGCAGATTGTATTAAAATGTTTAGTTTTTGGTGTTCTTTCAGACAAGAGTTAGAACATGATTCCTCTCTTACTAGGTCACAGACTAAAGAGACTTGACCCAAGGAATTAAATGTCTGACCTGGCCTGACCCTAACCTCTACTTAAAATCCAGCCTTTACTTTTATTTAAAAACAGAGGTATGCTTACCATGTATCTTTATTCCCCCTTCCCAGCTGCTAGGGAGCAGCCTTGGTTATTTATTTGAGAACTGAGGGTGGGAATGTACATAGCTCAACCTTCCCAGTTTGGGGAAAATAGTCTGAGCCCAATTCAGCCATGTTTATTTGGGAAAAACTCCCACTGTATTCTCTGGGAATTTTGCCCAAGAAAGAACTTCAGAATTAGATGGAGTTTGGTTTTCTCTTTTCACTACTGCTCCTCATCCCCTCCTGCCACCCTGGAATTTACACACCTATTTATTTTCAAATAAAGCCTCATGTTGAATTCAAAATGAGGCACAATTCTGCTTCAGTGGCTGCAGGGGACAAAACTTTTGGCTGCAATGTTAAAAAAAAAAAAAACACAAGCTGGACACATATTTTGAACAGTGTCCATTTCTTGATGGGGAACATAGGAGGCTGCATGAACTCCTCTGGTAATGCTGCCATTAATCACGTCAGGATTTTACATTCTCTCTGTTGAGATAAATGATCAATATCCTTTAATTTTTAGCCTGCCCTTTATTGTTTGGGCTTTGTAATTCCCCCTCCCCCTTTTTTGGATGGTTGTTACAGTAAATTTAATTTATGACTGTGTAGGGTGATCTATCGTATAGGTCATATCCTGTAATCTTTCATGTGTAGAGTTCCCATGGCGTTTCTCTGTGAAATTTGGACGCGGGCACTTTTAGTTTTTTTCTTTCTACATCTTTGCTTTCTTGCAGATATTTCAAAGCATTCCAAATTTCAAAAGTATAGATATCGTATTCAGTTATTTAGTCATGCATGAGCATCATGTGTAACCTCCAGGGGCCCTAATATTTAATAATTTATAACTCTGAATACATAAGAATTTAAATGCTGAAAAACTGAAGTTTTCCCACCGTTCTGCACTGATAATTACAGCCAGCCCCAAATGTTTAGGAATTAGGCTTTGACTTTTTTTGGCTAAAAGTCATCAGTTCAATTGTTTACTACAATATGCTTTCCAATTCTATGAAATAAAATGGTTTTAAGTTGTTTTAAAAGTGTTTCTTTGTTCTGATTTGGAGGCTAATTAGTCCAAATTGTATTCAAATATTTAATGCTGGACACGATGATGAAATATCCTAAATTTTATACTTTTTGCATATTCAATTATTCAAAAATATATTTCAAGTTAGATTGTTTATGGAAGAAATACATAAGAAGAAATTTATAATGGTTTCCAAAACTAGTGGAGAAACCCACTCTCAAAATGTCCTAGAAATTATTGTTACTATTATTTAAAGACTCAGAATGAAATCACAACTTCACTCTTCAGCATCAGACTGCACAATTGACGATATGTCAGAATTCAGCTGCAGAATTAAGCTTATCTGCACATGTTCTGAAGACTGATTTAGAATTAGAGAAATGCCTTGAAATTGAGAGGCTCCTTCAATCTGTAAAGTGTATAAGCACGTAACCATGTAGAGCGCAGAGCAATTTAAAATTATTCAAGCCCTTCACATTTTCTAGAGGGCTTCAATTTGGAAGTGATCAGGGTTCTGGGAATGTATAATGTATAGACAGTTAAGGCTGTTGGAATGCTGGGTTTTTAAAGAGCCCTTCACATTTGAAGTGATCAGCCATCTGGGCATGTGCAGACACTGAAGAGTAAATTGATGTAAAATTGTTTGAGTGCTTCAATTTATAAGTGAGTCAAAGAGCAGTCTAGTGTACTCAACATCCTCACATTCAAAAAGAGGGGGGATGAAAGAGTCAACCAAATCTACAGCATGACGAAAGGTAACAAAGCCCCATGATGCCAACTTCTTTTTTTTTTTAAGTCATAAAATGATAAAGATAGAGCATTTGAAATCCGATAAGGGCATTGCCTCCAGGATAAACTCCATGCTCCTTAGCCTGGGATTCAAGGACCTCTCCAATCTGGTTTTATTGTACCTGCCCAGACTCATTTCTCATTTCTCCCCTACACAAACCCTGTGCGCCATCCAGCTGGTCTCATTGTCTTCTGAACACACTGTGCACATTCCTATTTCTGTGTCTTTATTCAAATTATTCTCCCTGCTGGGAATACCCTTCTGTTCTCCTTCTCTTCTTCTCTACCCCCCTTATCTAAATTATGCCAATTCTTCAAGTCTCAGATCACATCCCATCTCACTCTTGAAGCCATCCCTAATCATTCCAGCCAAAAAATGATTTTTCGTTCTTATGAACATCTACGACACCTGTTGTTTGCATCATCCTTTTGACACTTAATCATATTACTAGCTGGGTGACTCTGGGCAAATCACAACTTCTTTGACTCTCAGAGTCTATGGCCAAGTCTGCCATATTACCTGAGTTTTTGAAAAGGGCTCGTGCAAAGGTAGACTTTTTGAAAGGAAATTCTTTAGGCTGACATATATCAAGAAATTCAAGCCTTCTGGGAACTGGGGAAACTACAGGATAGTTCCCTGTCACATACACAGCTAGAGCACACAAAGGCTTTTTAAAAATTATTATTCAAGCATAATGAAAGGCTTCACACTGATGACATAGAACCTGGCAGCCCCAAAGCCAAATAAAAATACCCAACATGGAGGCTGGATAACCTCTTCACACATGGAAGTTCCCTTACTCAGAATAGACTATAAAAACCACTGACCCAGAAGGTCTTAGAGGGCGGGTGGCTAAAGGGATTCTTTGGGACAACTCAGCAGAACTATCAGAATGTATTCATCTGTGATTGCCAATTGTACTGTTGAAAGCTAATTCTATATATTCTATATTTTTTTTTGCATAAGAAGATCATGGTCTAAGAGCTAGAAGGGACCTGAGAGATCCTTGCATAATTTCTTCTAGCATAATTTACATCACCCCATTACACTAATTGGAGATGGTTTTCATCCCTGAAACCACATAACATTCTAAGATACTCCAGTTTTCCAATGAATCTGTATGTTACCAAAGTAAATATTCTCTCCAGCCATGGAGATCATCACCTATTTTTACCTTACTATCCTGCAGGACTGCAGGACATTCAGGGGAAAGGTTACAGGAATGGATATTAGCAGTTGTTGCTGTTCAGTTATTCCAGTCTCTTCATAATCCTATATAGGGTTTTCTTGGCAAAGATACTGGAGCAGTTTGCCATTTCCTTCTCCAACTCATTTTACAGAAGAGAAAACTAAGACAAAAAGAGTTAAATGACTTGCCCCAGGTCATCCAGCTAGTTAATGTCTGAGGACTGGCTTGAATTCAGGACTTCCTGACTCCAGGTGCTCTATGCACTGTAACACCTAGAAAGTCTGAGATTAAATTGGCATATATATATATAATGTTTAGGACCTACTCTCTCCAGATTCCATTTCTTTATATGTGAAAAAGGATAGGAATGGACTAGATTACCTCACAGGTATGGGTTTTTTTTATATATTTGCAACAAAAAGTCTCCCAAATACATTTGGAAGAGCTAGAATTTTCTCACCATCAGGAATGGAATATCTGAAGTGTCTATCACTTATACTTTGATAGCATGACTAGCCCATTTTTTTCCCATCCAAATATCTTTTGTTTCAGAAAGTGGTTGGAAATCTTTGAATACTGCACAATTTTCCAAATGCGATCGAATCTGTGCTTATTCTCTCTTCAATTCTGGGACCACCTCATTATCCATCATTAGTCTAAGATATATTGTATGAATGAAGCAGAAGTATAAATTAATCCGATGAGTGTATATCATAGTCCAGACAAGAAGTGTGCTTCATCCATATGTGTTTTCCCATTTGAATAGTTTTGCTGAACTCATGTGTGCAATTTCAGAACTAATTGAGAAGACAACAAGATTTCAGATTTATTGCAAATAGTCTATCATTATTCAGAAACAGAAACAAATGGAGGACTTCACCACCTATAAAACTATATATTTGGTTTTAATGTCAGACACTCTCTATAACAATGCAAACACTTTCGGCAAGCATATACATCCTTACTCTACACCTTGCTTGGTTGCTGAATAAAATGATATCTGTTGCATCTTTCAACTATGTCTGGCACTAATATATTCATTGGAGACACCTTTTTGAAGGAGACATCTTTTTACCCTAATGAAGGAAAGATTTTGTGTAGGGAGGGAAAAGCAAGTATAAGAGCATCAACTGTTCCTTGAGTGAGGGAAATGATGAAAATTCCAGGGTCATAGGAAAAAAGCAACAACTCAGAACTCAGAATGTGGTAAACTTCAATGACAAATTGCATCTTCATTGTTCATTCATTCATTTGTCTTCCATTTACATTATTCACTTGCATTGAGAAGGCAAAGTAGTTGAGTTATGAGAGCAAAGAGGCAAGAGCTCTTGCCAGAAGCCCCAGAGGAAAGTATTAACCTTTCTTTAGCTCCCAGTCTGGTTTTAGGCAACTGGTGCAATTAAGGAGAGCCCATGTCTATAGATTGGTACACATTATCTGGTTGTTATACTAAGCACAGTGGTTGAGATGAGGAAGTAAATGAATCAGGTAAGAAATGGGAAAGATGGAGAACTGAGAAATCTGGTTACTTCTATGTCTTTCCTGATATGCCTGTTTTTATGTTCCCCTGTGCTGTATATCCCCTGGGAAAAGGCATCTACACTGAATTGTGTTGTACATGATTATAGTTTTAGGCATAGACTATACTGATGGTCTGCAGGATGCTAAATGATGAAGCATCCTGAGACAAAGGAAAGAATGCTGGTTTAGGAGTCAGAGGACCTGGGATGGAAGCTTGGCTACAACAATCACTTACCTTTGTGATTGAGCAAGTCACCTAATGTCTTTAGACCTCGGTGACCTCATCTAAAAATGGAAAATTTGGATTAGATGAATCCTCAGAGCCTTTGCAGCTCTACATCTAGGCTCTATTGTCTGACTGTATCATGAAACCAGAGATTGCCACTTTCTTGGTCGTACCTGTTGAACTATTACCTATTCTTTAACAGCACACTTTTTTTTCATATATTGTATGGTTTGTAGAATCCTGAACACACACATGGAGCACATGGAGTGTCTGATATATAAGACATTGAGCTAAGTACTTTGGAGGATTTAATGTAGCAACAGTAATTCGCATTTCATATTTACATCTTAAGCTGTAATGTTTACAAAACACTTTCTCTAAAACCATTGTTAGGTAGAATATAGAGATGATTAATTTTATGAGGTAAATTGGGTTGTTTTTGTTTGTTCTTTTTTTTAAAGAGGACCAATAACATAACAGGATGATGTCTTAATTCTCCTTTGAAATGGATTTAATTTAGGCAGATTTGGACAGAGTCCACAGCCTCATTCTCTCTTCCAGAGTCATCAAAGTCCAGAGATAAGATAAAAGTTAGAACTATTGGTGATGGCCTGGGATACATGAATGACTTTGGTGTCTTCAATGTCTGGCCAAGTTCTAAGTAATCTTCAACAGCATCTTCCTTCAGCTTCTTTCATGGCTGTTGGTACAAATTGTTATCATCCATCCATTCCATGGAGGAAGTCTTCATAGGCTTGGGTTAGACACCCCCCTAAGTCACTCATGGGTTTGAGACACATCCATTACACTCAAACTTTGCTTAGCCCACCTGCCCAGATGCTTTTTTTTTTATTTCACCTTAGAACCAATTAGTTCTAAAGTAGAAAAATGGAAAGGACTACAGTGAAGGGTTAAGTGACTTGACCCAGGGTCATACAGCTAGGAAGTATCTGAGACAAGATTTGAATCTAGGATTTCCCATCTCTATCCACTGGGTCACCTAACTGAAACCCAATACAATTTTATTAGGGTCTGGCTGCAACATATACTACAGCTTCTTGGAGTCACAAGTGATAGTTGGGTGAAATGTGGACACTAAATGTGGGTGAGCATCCCTGAAAAGTTTTTTTTTGGAAACTTTTTGAAGTTTATTGAAAAGAATATTTGGTGAAGCTCAAAAAAAAGAATCAAAAAAGGTCTCCACAAACCCTGTCACCAGAGATGCTAGCACCCCCCTGCCCCCGGACATTCCATACAAACCACATTGATACAGAGAGAAATAAAACTTGATCTCTATCCTTGAGGAATTTATCATAAGCAGAACAGGTAAGATATGCACACAAATAAGTAGAAGCAAAGCAAAGTTCCATAAGAAACTGCAAAAAGAATTTCAAAGATCTTCCAAACTGAAATTTTCTTTAAAAGATAAACTTTGTTCATTAGAAAAGATTGGATTTTGTTAAATAATGGGGATGAAGAGTGTAGGAAAAGTGATCAGTTTAGGTAAAGGCATGGAGATAGGAGTTGGCTCAGTGGATAGAAGGCTTTAATCTGACCCCAGGCACTTCCTAGCTGTTATGCCCCTTGGTAAATCACTTAACCTCAATCTCCTAGCCCTTATTGGTCTTTTGTCTTGGAGTAAATGCTAAGTATCAAAGTAACTAAAAAGGAAAGTAAGGTTATTTTTTAAATTTATTTTTATTTTTATAAGTAAAGGCTATGAGGTTGAAAAATGTAAGATGTTTCCTAGGAGAATACGGAATAATAAAAATGCATTGAGGATAGTCTTCTTGTAAGGGAAGAGTGGGAGGACAGGCTAGAGAGGTGCTAGGGCAAAGGCCATCATTACTTCATGGAGAAAGGCTTCATAATGAGCTACAAAGAAAACTCAGGATGTTTGAGGAATACCTATGATCTATGAGAGTGCAAATATTTTGAAAGTAGAAATGGTCTGATTTTTCATCTTTGTATTTGTACTGACTAGAATAAAACCTTATATGTAGTAGATACTTAACTTTTGCTTAAATTAAACTGAGCTGAATTTATTCTTTAGATAATGGGCAGCCTTTGAAGGTTTTTGAACAGAGGAATAGCGTGATTAAAGAAGCAAAATTAGCTTGATCATAGTGAATAGGATAAACTGTAGGAATGGTGAAGGAGGGAAGATCATTTGTTTCTTATATATTGCAGTAATTAAACTATTAAGTGGCAAAGGGCTAAAACTTATAGAAGCTATAAAATATTTGGAAATGTAACTACAAAGATTCACTCAGAGACTATATAAATCCACCTATAAAACATTCTTTGCAGAAATGATAGATCTAAATAAGTGGAGAAATATTATTTACTCTTGGGTGGGTTGATTCAATATGATAAAAATGACAATAATACTTAATTATACTTATTTGGTGACACACTTATAAAAACCCCAAAGGAATATTTGATGGAGTTCGAAAAATTATGAATAAATTCATGTGGAGGTAGAGAATCAAAAGGTTAACAATGAGGAAAAATGAAAAAGAAGGTGATTTGTTAGTAGAAGATCTTAAACTATACTGCAGAGCATTAATCATTAAAACAATTTTGTATTGGTTTTTAAAAAGGAGAGATCCCAGTGGAATAGATTAGGTAGACAACATACCACAACTGTGTATTCTGTGAACCCAAAGATCACAATTACTGTGGGATGGAATCACTTTCTCAAAAACAAAAAAACTCTCCAGAAACCAAACCACAGTCAAGTAGAAATTAGATTTAAAACAATATTTCATAACATATATCAAGATAAGCTCCAAATGGATATCTGACCTAGGTCACATCATAGACAAATTAGAGGAGCAATTTAAAGATTTAAAGATTTGCAAATTGAGAAGAATTCATGACTAAATTAATGAAAGAGAAGATCACAGAAGATAAAGTAGACAATTTTGATTCTATAAAATTAATTTGTTTTACAAAAGCAAAAATAATTTAGCAAAAAGTAGAAAGAAAATAGATAAATGGGAAGACTTATCATAGTAAATTTATCAAATAATAGTCCCACATCCAAGATATATAAGGAATCATTTATAAGACTAGAAGCCATTCTCCAAAAGCAAAAGTCAAAGGTTAAAATTGACAAACAGGTAGTCTTCAAAGGAAGAAATGCAGGCTCTCAATAGCCATTCAAAAATAAAAAGGTCTAATTCACTAATAATTAGGGAAAAGTAAATTAAAGTAACTGAGGTTCTTCTTCATGACCATTAGACTGGCAAAGATGACAAAAGAGGAAAAGGACAAATTTTGGAGAAGTTTCAAGAAATGGTAAAATGGACAGTTTCACAGACAACTAGGAACATCAACATGAGCTTATAAAGAACATTAGAAAAGATCTTTGGAATCATAACTTTACAGAAAAACACAATTTTGAAAGATTTTAAATCTTATCAAAGCAATGATAAACTGTGAGGGCCAAAATGTATGATGAAATATGTTATTTACCTCTGGAAATATGGGTGGTGAATTTAAAATGAAGAAAAAACATGCATTTTCAGATATGGCCAAAATAACGATATTTTATTAACTAATAGTTTTATTTAAAAAAATTTAAGCATTCAAATAGATACAGTTGGTGGTACAATGGTCAGAGTGCCTGGAGTCAGGAAGGCTTGAATTCAAAATTGACTTCAGATACTTACTAGCTCTGTGATCCTAGCCAAGTCACTTAACCTCTCTTTGCCCCAGTTTTCTCAACTCTAAAATGGAGCACTTGCCTCACAGGTTTGTTGTGAGGATTAAAGGAAATATTTGTAAGAAACAAACAAAAAAATGCTTTTACTATAGAAATTGACATATAGTAGGAACTAGTTTCAATGCTAATCCCTTCTCTTCCTCTGAACTCCACACTATAAATTACTAATCCATATGACTGTGAAATCCTTGAAGGCAGGAATTTTTTTTAATTCCCATCTTTTAGCACAGTGGCTGACACATATGGTAGGTACTTAATAGATGCTAGTTCCCTTGAATTAGATAAATGAAATTTAAAGTTTGAAAAACATGTTACATATATTATTTGATTTTCTCATTTGAAGATATACAAACTTTATGGCTATTGAATGGGCAACCCACTTCCCATTAGTCTTATACTTTCTGAATCATTCACTATAGTAGGAAACATAATACGGATCCTCTCTTTTTCCATGCAATTACATTGTGTCTTTATTTGTCCTCTAACTGTGAAGAGCACATGGATTATTCTCTTCACTTTTCAAGGTCAGATTATTTAGGAACACGTCATTCTAAATGTCTGGTCCCCAAACTCTTAGCCCTGGATTACTCTTCTGATAACCCTCAAGACTGGGTTGGTTTAATAATAGAGATGATAATGGGCATCCTTATTTCACACCTGATCTTATATTATCCACATTGCATATGATGCTTGTTGATGGTTTAAGATATATAATGTTTATTATTTTTAGGAAAGGACCTTCTATTCCTATACTTTCTAGTGTTTTCAGTAGGAATGGGTGTTGTATTTTGTCAAAGGATTTTTCAGCATCTATTGAGATAATCATGTGTTTTTTGTTGGTTTGCTTGTTGATATGGTCAATTATGTAGATGGTTTTCCTAATGTTGAACCATCCTTGCATTCCTGGTATAAATCCCAACTGATCATGATGGATAACCCTCTTGATCATTTGCTGGAATGTTTTTGCTAGTATTCTATTCAAGGTTTTTGCATCTATGTTCATTAAGAAGATTGGTCTGTAGTTTTCTTTCTCTGTTTTTGATCTACCTGGATTTGGGATCAGTACCATATGTGACTCATAAAAGGAATTTGGTAGGACTCCTTCTTTGCTTATTATATCAAATAATTTTTTTAGTATCGGGATTAATTGCTTTTTGAATGTTTGATAGAATTCACTTGTGAATCCATCAGGCCCTGGAGATTTTTTCTTAGGGAGTTCTTCGATGGCTTGTTCAATTTCTTTTACTGATATGGGATTATTTAAATATTCTATTTCTTCTGCTGTTAATTTAGGCAATTTATATTTTTGTAAATATTCATCCATATCACCTAGATTGCTATATTTATTGCCATATAATTGGGCAAAATAGTTTGTAATGATTGCCTTAATTTCCTCTTCATTAGAGGTGAGGTCTCCCTTTTCATCTTTGATACTGTTAATTTGGTTTTCTTCTTTCCTTTTTTTATTAGATTTACCAATACTTTGTCTATTTTATCTGTTTTTTTCAAAATACCAGCTTCTAGTCTTATTTATTAATTCAATAGTTCTTTTACTTTTGATTTTATTAATTTCTCCTTTGATTTTTAGTATTTCTAATTTAGTTTTCATCTGAGGATTTTTAATTTGTTCAAGTTCTAGTTTTTTAAGTTGCATGCCCAATTCATTAACCTCCTCCCTCCCTAATTGGTTAATATATACAATCAATGATATAAATTTTCCCCTTAGAACTGCTTTGGTTGCATCCCATAGGTTTGGGTAAGATGTCTCATCATTGTCATTGTCTTCAATGAAATTATCAATTGTTTCTATGATTTGTTCTTTCACTAACTTATTTTGGAGAATTATATTATTTAATTTCCAATTAGTTTTTGGTTTGCCTCTCCATGTATTCTTACTAATATAACTATTTTTATTGCATTATGATCCAGGACAATTCTGAGGGATTTATGGAAAAGAAAGATACCCACATTCAGAGGAAAAACTACAGGAGAGGAAACACAGAAGAAAAACTACTGCTTGAACACTTGTGTTGATGAGGACATGATTGGGGATATAGACCTGAAAAGACCACACCAATGCAACTATCAATAATATAAATATCAATAATATGTCTTGATTGATGACACTTGTTAAAACCAGTGGAAATGTGAGTTAGCTATGGGGGGGTGGGAACTTGCGGGGGTGAAGGAGAAAGTAAAAACATGAATCATGTAACCATGGAAAATTTTTCTCAAAATAAAAAAATAATAATTAAAAAAATAAAAAATAAATGACTAGGTTGGTTTATGAACTCTTCCCTTCTTTGTTAGAAAGGCTAGACTTCTATATATTATGCTAGCTGAAAAATTACTATCTTCCCCCCAATATCCAGGAGGTTATAATATACAGTGTATAATGAAACCATCTCAAACTGATTCAAGAGAACCAAATATTAAATTTTAAGTGTGAGCATTATTACTACAGAAATCAGAAAATGCTAAAAATCAGTTTGATTTATTGTTTTGTTGATTGTCTAGACTTAAAGAAAGTGATAGAGAAGATAATAAAGCAGATTAAAATTTAAAGTCTATCATGTACATACTCTTTTGGGAAATTCAGTTATTAAATATTTGTCAACATACTCCCATTGACCATAAATTCAATTCTCCAGGCATGTGAGCAAGCACATGTCCACCTCTGTCATATACTTCTGTGTGAACTTTTAACTACCACTAATTTCATTTGCCCAGGACCGGAGACAAAGATGAGAGCCAAATGGAAAAAAAATTAGATAAGAAATTATATTCCAATGATCAGATACTTATTAAATACCTATTATGTGCCAGACATTATGGATAGAAAAACAAAACAAAGAAAGCAGATCAAGCAAATACCATACATGCCTATTTCCATCAATTATGAATGAGTTTATATCCACTGATTTTTAAAACATACCATTCAGTTAAACCCAATTGTAGCTTGAGAGGGATATGGCCAAATCTTTCCCTTGAAATCCAGAACCTGACTAGCAAAGGGATGTGGATTTGCTTGGATTTATACACCATTGGCATGAGTTTAAGTAGGAAATGCCTCATCGAATAACAAATGTTAAACTTGAACATATTAGAGTTCACATTCCATTATCATGAACTCTAAAAGGCATTTAGAAAATATTTTTGGTAGAATTGCTAGAAATAGTAAGACTATTGCTAAAAAATCATAACCACACTATTTGCAAAGACTGACCAAGAACTAGAGAACCACAGCCTGTCTTTAGTGTGAGTTAGAAAGTAAATGATAGTTTATGTTGTCATCAGAGGAAAGAATAGACCTAGTTTGGGAAGTGGGGTCTAGACAGTATGCCATTAATTAAGAGTTATTATTTGATCTGTCATGCCTTCCTTTCCAGGCTCCACTCCTGATTCTCTAGACATTCTGTACCTTGCCACAAAGCCACCTCATCTTGGAAGTTCACTTCACTCCTGAATTTCACACATTGGAAGTGTACTTTATCCCTGAATTCTCTCCCTCTGAATGGCTAGTTTCTCCAAGATAACTATGGATTTGGTTCTAGACTATCAAAATAAAGCAGATATTGCAATAAAGCAATTCAAATGATGATTTTGGTTTCCCATTTGAATATAAAAGTTATATTTATACTATAATGTAGTCTCATGCAATAGTAGTACATGAAAAAAATTATATACTTTATTGTTAAAAAAAACACTAACCAACATCTGAACCTTCAGTGAATCATAATCTTTGCTGGTAGAGGATCTTGCCTTGATGGTGATGGCAACTGACTGATTTGAGAGGTGGTTTTGCTAATGGTTGAAGTAGCTGTGGCAATTTTTAAAAATAAGAAAATTATTAAGTTTGTCTCATCGATTGACTTTTCCTTTCGCTTGAGCATTTACAAGCAATTATAAGGTTATTGATTGGTCTATTGTTGTATCTCAGAGAATAGGGAGGACTAAGGAGAGAGAGAAAAAGAGAAATGGAGGAAGGTAGAGAGAGGGAAAGAGAAACAGAGAGAAGGAGAGAGAAAAGATAAACATAGAAAGAGAGAGAGAGAGAAACAATTATTTGTGGATGGAGCAGTTAAAACATACACAATATTTACAAATTGTTTGCGAATTCAAGATGCCTCCAACAATTAAAATAGTAACATCAAAAATCACCCATCACAGATCACCACACCACATATAATAATAATCACAAAGTTTGAAATAGTGCAAGAATTGCCAAAATGTGACCCAGAGACACCATGTGAACATGTTGTTGGAAAAATAGCATTGATAGACTTGTTAAAGGCAGGGTTGTCACAAACCTTTGGTTTTTAAAAAATTCAGCATCTCTGAAGTGCAATAAAGTAAAGTACAATTAAATGAAGTGTGTCTATATTGTTAAAGAAAATGCCCAGGCTAGCCATGTTCTTTATTCCTCTCCAGGCTTCTCTCCAGACTCTTTGAACTTTTTCTACCAACCACCAAGGGTGATTACTTACTTCCTCTTCCCTCTTTTACAGATTCCTTTCAAATGTTTTCTTCCCTCATTAAAATTAAAGTTCCTTTAGGGCAGTGATTGTCTTTCTATCAGCATGTATTTGTATTCATATTCCCAAAACTAAACTCATGTGTTGAGTTTGGTCAGTTATGTCTAATTCTTGGTGATTGCGTCCACCACAGCGTGCCAATGATATCCATAGGGCTTTCTTGGCAAAGATACTGAATGTTTTGTCATTTCCTTCTGCAAAGATTTAAGGCAAATGGAAGTTAAATGACTTGCCCAGGATCACAGAGCTAATAAGTATCTGAGGTTGGATTTGATCTCCTTTCTTTCAGATTCCTTAGAACAGCTAAGTGGTAGGATGGATAGAAAATCAGGTCTGGAGTCAGGAAGGCTCATCTTCCTGAGTTCAAATTCAGTCACAGATACTTGCTAGTTCTGTGACCCTGGGCAGGTCATTTTACTCTGTTTGACTCTGTTTCTTCATCTGTTAAAATATTTTGGAGAGGGAAAGGACAAACCATTCCAATATTTTTGACAAGAAATTCCTGAATGAAGTCATGAAGAATCTGCTATGACTAAAAAAAAAAACACTGAACAATAACAACTTCCCAACTCCAAGTCCAGCATTCTCTCCAATTAGCCAATTAACTATATAGGATCTGGCATTAAGTAAGTCTTGAATAAAGGTTTATTTACTGCTATTGATTACTGACAATTGAATAATGAAGAAATTTGACCTTATGTTTATTTGGACATCTAAAACCAATTGTAGGGAACAAACTTCTCCCGGTCCATCAAATATATCAGTAGGAATAATAAATTGGACTGTAGTGGATTTTGAGTTCTTTGAATGCAGGATATATTTCTTATACATTTTTCTACTCTTATATAGTACTAAATCCAGTACTTTGTCTATGGTAAATGCTCAAAAAATATTTGCTGAGGGGCAGGTAAGTGCTTAGTGTATTGAGAGCCAGGACTGGAAATATGGGAAGTCTGCTTCAAATCTGTACTCAGATACTTCCTAGCTGTGTGACCCTAGGCAAGTCACTTAACCCATTGCCACGCCCTTACTCCAATTTTTGCTTTAGAACCAATACAGAGTATTGATTTTAAGATAGACAATAAGGGTTTATAAAAAAAATTGCTGAAGGAAAAATAAATGAAGGGAAATGTAGGAAGGAATAAGGGCTCTTCAGATGATGGGAGCAGGGTCTTGGGATATGGAAGAACAAAAGTAAATGCTAGCTACATAGATCTAATGTCCCCAAATGGATGATTATATAACAGGTTTTCCATGAGTGCTCAGGCAAAGAGGTCCCACATTAATTGGGCTGTGGGGATAAGTCACAAACCATTAAGCAGTAACTGCTTGTAGCACGGAGAATGTCCTTTTTAGTTTGGTGTGCTGGGGCAGAGGAGCTATAGAGCTATGGGACTGTGGTAGTAGGAAGTAAAGCAATGATCAGTGACCTAATGGCTCAGAAGTGATGAGAGCTGGATAAAGACCATTCATCTCTGAGACCAGTCAATTTATTCTTTATTCTCTTAGACTTTTTTTTTATCTTTTCTTCTTTGTTTTTTATTTTTTGTCTTTGGTCATCTTTCTGCCTGTTTTCTCTTAAATTCTTTCTTTCCCCACCTTTCCCTTCACCATTCTTTCCCATTTCTTCATTTCCCAGCCCTTTCCATTCCATTCTTTCCCTTCTTTCCCTCTCTTCTTGTCATAGCTTAAAGCAGGAATGCAGGTATTTGATTAAAACCTGGCTGTTCCTTTGTTAGTAGTAGTTTTGTTGGTTAAGGTTGATAGCAAGATGTCAGTGGTTAGGTGATTAGAAAGCTCAATCTGCAGTTAACTAGGTTAGACTTCAAATCCAGCTTCAGACATTGAGTGTCTATATGATAAAGTGACCCTGGATACATCACTTAACATGACTGACTCTAATACCACATTTGTAAAATGGGGATAATAATAGCACCTACCTCACAAGGTTGTTATGATGATAAAATGAGAAATATATTTGTAGAGTGCTTTGAAACCTTAAATCACTATATAATTGCTAGTTATTATTATTATAATTACCATTCTTTCTCTTCCTTTCCTTTCTTCCCTTTTTCTCTTATTTCCTCCCTCTTTTTTCCTCTTCTACTTTCCTTTCATCTTCTTTATTTTTCTCTCCTTTTATTTTTCCTTCCCATAGTTGGGGATATGAAATCAAGGTTTCCTTAACACTTTTTTTTCTGGTTGTTGTGGTTTTGAGGTTTCAAATACTTTTTTTTCAGAATTCTTATCTGAAAATTTCCATTTCATGCATAAATAAGAGAAAAGAATATCTACAGGACTTGGAACAGAGAAAGAATCTGTAACACACTTCTATGATCTCTTCTGCTTCCTCATCAAAAAAAATTAGAAGTGCCTCCTCTTTTAGAAAGAAAAAAAATATTGTCCTTAGAAAGAAATGGGCTGACAGCTTTTACTGCTAGAGGTAGTCTGCATAGCCTTTCAGCCACCAACTGTGCTAGAGTAAGGATATATTTAAAAGATAATTGAGAGGTAAATCGAATAAAGTAATGGGATGTAGCATGCCATCAGTTCCTAAATAGGATTTTTCTTTTAGTTTCATCACCCATTTTTCTCTGTTTTTCTTCAAGTCACAAATACCAACTGACTCACTGACCCTTACCCTGTTTCATCCATAGTCTGTCCCCTTTCACTTAAAAGTATGGCTTCTCTCCTTCCTCTCACTATGATCTCAATCCAATGCCCTGTGTCACTGTGTCCCCTTCTGCCTACTTCTTTTTATTAATGATACAGAAATAATAATATAACTCCTTGAAAGAAGGGCTACTCTGCTCCCCAATGTAATTAACTGTATGTATTATATAAATTCAATGACTACTAAATGTTTGTTGAATTGAATTGGATTCCATTTTGAATGGAACCTCTCTGCTTTCTCTTCTCTCTCCCCTATAGCCTTCTTTATCCTATCCTTTCATGCATGTCAGATGTGGATTCAAGAAAGCACTCTCAGTAAGCAGATGTGAATTTATCCTTTGATTACATATGTACTCTATAGATGTCCTAAATACTAGCGAAACAAAGCCTCACATTGGCCATGGACAAAAGTATGTCAATTTTTACATATTTAGTTATCACCTTTCTGCAGGAGAGAGGTATAATTATTATCAGTTTTCCAATATCATGGTTGATCATTGTATTGAACAGTATTCTTAAGTCTTGCAATGTTGTTTGTCTTCATAATGTTGTAATTTTATAAATTGTTCTCTTGATTAAATTTATTTTAGATTACGTGTGTATAGATAAGTCTCAGATCTCTCTGACACCAAACATTTTATCATTTCTTATGAGAAAATAGCATTCATTTACATTCATATGTCAGATTTTTTTCAGCCATTCCCAAAATTATGGAGATTTTCTTATTTTCCACTGTTTCACTACTTTTAAAAAAGTAATTTCTCCTATTAGATAAGAGCTCCTTAGACAGGGACAATCTCTTTTATATTTTTGTTTAATTTTGTTTATTTGGATTTTTTGTTTTTTGCTTTTTCTTTGTAGCCATAGCACTTAGTACAGTGCTTGGCACACCACAGGTATTTAATAAATGCTAGTTGACTTGTGTTTTAATGAATGTGTAATTTCAATAATGTAGATTTTTGTCTTTATTTCCACCTATAATCCATAATAAAGTGGTACCACACATCTTTCATCCTTGGCTTGATTCCAGTTACCTTTGCAGTCCTTCAGATCTTAACTTCACAGAGAATACCATCTTCAATTGAAATTATGCAAAAAAATGTGTGTAGGTCCATCTAGTCATTTCTTTCATATTAATGAATAGTCTGGCTCTCCATGAATCAATTCAGCTATGGTCATTAGAGTTAAGTTCTTATTTGTGAAAATATTGTAGCCCTTCAATATAATGGAAACTTCTTCAGGGGTTACTTTTCATTTTGTTTTTGTGTTCCCAACACTTAACACAATATAAATGATCAGGGTATGAGGCAAATACTCATTCACATAATCTATAATCATATTATATGTCCCCAGTAAGTTAAATTCATTGAGCCGTGGGGTTATCTTCTGTTTTATGCTTATATCTTGAGAAACTAGCTTATAGCAAATGTGTGCTCCACAGATGTTTAAAAATTGTTTATTTAATAGAAAAATGAGGTAGTAATGATCAGGGTGAGGGAAATAGACAAATATACTAAGATTTACTTTGATCATTCTTTGCTATTATAATTGTACAATGAAGGAATAAGGTTGGAATCAAAGAAATCTATTCATATATGTAACTCCTTGGAATTTTTCCATTTAATGAATGCGAACTGTTATAGTTGATCTCATGCTTCCACAAATTTTGAGCTGGAAGTGATTTTAGAAGCTATATTACCAAAACTATTATTTTATTTTATTATTATTATTTTTAGGAAGACTTTATAAGAATTTTTTTACATGATTCTTGTTTTTACTTTCCCCTTCACCCCCCACCCAAACCCCCATATCCAACATGGATTTCCACTGGTTTTAACATGTGTGATCAATAAAGACTTATTTACATATTATTGATAGTTGCATTTGTGTGGTCCTTTAGTGTCACATCCCCAACCATGTCCTCATCAACCCATGTGTTCAAGCAGTTGTTTTTCTTCTGTGTTTCTACTCTTGTAGGTCTTCCTCTGAAAGTGGGTAGCATTCTTTTCCATAAATCCCTCAGAATTATCCTGGGTCATTGCATTGCTGCTAGTACAGAAGTCCATTACATTCAGTTTTACCACAGTGTATCAGCCTCTGTGTACAATGTTCTCCTGGTTCTGCTCCTTTCATTTTGCATCAATCCCTGGAGGTCTTTTCAGTTCATATGGAATTCCTCCAGTTTATTATTCCTTTGAGCACAGTAGTATTCCATCACGAGCATATACCACAATTTGTTCAGCCATTCCCCAATTGAAGGGCATCCCTTTGTTTTCCAGTTTTTTGCCACCACAAAAAGTACAGCTATAAATATTTTTGTACAAGTCTGGTTATCTATGATCTCTTTGGGGTACAAACCCAGCAATGCTTTGGCCAGATTGAAGGACAGGCAGTCTCTTAGAGCTCTTTGGGCATAGTTCCAAGTTGTCATCCAGAATGGTTGGATCAATTCACAACTCCACCAGCAATGCAATAATGTCCCAATTTGGCCACATCCCCTCCAACATTCATTACTCTCCCTTTCTATCACTTTAGCCAATCTGCTAGGTTTGAGGTGATAACGCAGAGTTGTTTTGATTTGCATTTCTCTAAATATTAGAGATTTAGAACACGTTGTTTATTGTGTGCTTATTGATACTTTTGATTTCTTTATCTAAAAATTGACGATTCATGTCCCCTGCCCATTTATCAATTGGGGAATGGCTTGATTTTTCCTACAATCAATTTAGCTATTTGTATATTTGAGTAATTAGACCTCTGTCAGAGTTTTTTGTTATGAAGATTTTTTTCCCCAGTTTGTTATTTACCTTCTGATTTTGGTTGCATTGCTTTTTGTTTGTACAAAACCTTTTTAATTTAATATAATCAAAATTATTTATTTTGTATTTTATAATGTTTTCTAACTCTACTTTGGTTTTTAAAATTACCCTTTCCATTAGATCTGACAGGTATACTATCCTATGTTCACCTAATTTTCTTATAGTTTCCTTCTTTATATTCAAGTCATTCATTCATTCTGAATTTATCTTAGCGTAGCGTATGAGATGTTGATATAAGCCTAATTTCTCCCATATTGTTTTCCAATTTTCCCAACAGTTTTTGTCAAATAGTGGATTTATGTCCCAAAAGTTGGGCTCTTTGGGTTTATCATAGATAGTCTTGCTGACGTCACTTACCCCAAGTCTATTCCGCTGATCCTCCTTTCTGTCTCTTAGCCAGTAACACATTGTTTTGATGACCGCAGCTTTATAGTATAGTTTAAGATCTGGTACTGCTAGGCCACCTTCCTTCACGTTTTTCTTTTATTATTTTCCTTGATATTCTTGATCTTTTGTTCTTCCAAATGAACTTTGTTATAGTTTTTTTTTTCTAATTCAGTAATATGTTTTTTGGTAGTTTGATAGGTATGGCACTAATTAAGTAAATTAATTTGCGAAGAATGGTCATTTTTGTTATGTTAGCTTGTCCTACCCATGAACAATCAATGTTTTCCCAATTGTTTAGCTCTAGTTTTAATTGTTTGGAAAGTGTTTTGTAGTCATGTCCTTATAATTCCTGTGTTTGTTTTGGTAGATACATTCCTAAGTATTTTATATTGTCTAGGGTGATTTTAAATAGAGTTTCTCTTTCTACCTCTTGCTCCTGTGATGTGTTGGAGATATATAGAAATGCTGATGATTTATGTGCATTTATTTTGTATCCTGCAACTTTACTAAAGGTGTTGATTATTTCTACTAGCTTTTTAGTTGATTGTCTAGGATTTATTAAGTAGACCACCATATCATCTGCAAAGAGTGATAGCTTAGTCTCCTCATTACCCATTTTAATTCCTTCAATTTCTTTTTATTCTCTAATTGCTACTGCTAGAGTTTCTAGCACAATGTTAAATAATAGAGGTGATAATGGGCATCCTTGTTTCACACCTGATCTTATTGGAAAGGCTTCTAATTTATCCAAATTGCATATGGTGCTTGTTGATGGTTTTAGATATATACTGTTTATTATTTTTAGGAAAGTTCCTTCTATTCCTATACTTTCTAATGTTTTCAATAGGAATGGATGTTGTATTTTGTCAAAGGCTTTTTCTGCATCTATTGAGATAATCATATGATTTTTGTTGGTTTGCTTGTGAATATGGTCAATTATGTGAATGGTTTTCCTGATGTTGAACCATCCTTGAAATCCTGGTATAAATCCCACCTGATCATAATGAATGACCCTTGTGACCACTTGCTGGAGTCTTTTTGCTAGTATTCTATTTAAGATTTTTGCATCTATGTTCATTAAGGAGATTGGTCTATATTTTCCTTTCTCTGTTTTTGATCTACCTGGATTTGAGATCAGTAACATATTTGTATCATAAAAGGAGTTTGGTGGAACTCCTTCTTTGCTTATTATGTCAAATAGTTTGTATGGTATTGGAATTAGTTTTTCTTTGAAGGTATGATAGAATTCACTTGTGAATCCATCAAGTCCTGGGGATTTTTTCTTAGGGAATTCTTTGATGGCTTGTTCAATTTCTTTTTCTGAAATGGGATTATTTAAGTATTCTATTTCTTCTGCTGTTAAACTAGACAACTTATATTTTTGTAAATATTCATCCATATTACTTAGATTGCTATATTTATTGCCATATTGTTGGGCAAAATAGTTTTTAATGATTGCTTTGATTTCCTTTTCATTAGAGGTGAGGTCTCCCTTTTCATCTTTGGTACTAATTATTTAGTTTTCTTCTTTCCTTTTTTTTTTAATTAAATTGACCAGTATTTTGTCAATTTTTTTGGATTTTTCAAAGTACCAGCTTCTAATATTATTTGTTAATTCAGTAGTTCTTTTACTTTCAATTTTATTGATTTATCCTTTAATTTTTGGAATCTATAATTGGGTCTTTAGCTGGGGATTTTTAATTTGCTCGCTTTCTAGTTTTTTAATTGGCATGCCCAGTTCATTGATCTTTGCCCTCTCAAATTTGTTAATATATGCATTCAAACATATAAATTTCCCCCTGAGTACTGCCTTAGCTGCATCCCACAGAGTTTAATAGGATGTCTCATCATTGTCATTCTCTTCAATGAAATTATTGATTGTTTCTATGATTTCTTCTTTAACTAACTGGTTTTGGAGAATCATATTATTTAATTTCACATTAGTTTTGATTTGCCTGTCCATGTGCCCTTACTAATTATTATGTTATTGCATTATGATCTGAGAAGGTTACATTTATTATTTCTGCTCTTTTGCATTTATTTGCAATGTTTCTATGCCCTATTACATGGTCAATCTTTGTGAATGTACCATGTGCAGCTGAAAAGAAGGTGTATTCCTTTTTGTCACTATTTATTTTTCTCCACATATCTATTAAATCTAATTTTTCTAGGATTCCGTTTACCTCTCTTAATTCTTTCTTATTTATTTTTTGGTTTGATTTATCTAAATCTGAAAGAGGAATATTTACATCTCCCACCAGTATAGTTTTACTATCTATATTCTTCTTGAGCTCTGCCAGTTTCTCCTTTAGGAATTTGGATCCTATGCCATTTGGTGCATACAGATTGAGCACTGTTATTTCCTCATTGTCTATACTGCCTTTTATCAGGATGTAATTACCTTCCCTATCTCTTTTAACCAAATCTATTTTTACTTTGGCTCTGTCAAATGATTGCCACTCCTGCCTTCTTTTTTTCATTTGGAGCCCAAAAGATTTTGCTCTAGCCCTTGACCTTAAACCTGTGTATGCCCACCCACCTTGTATGTGTTTCTTGTAGACAACATATGGTAGGATTTTGGTTTCTCATCCACTCTGCTATTGGTTTCCTTTTAATGGGTGAGTTCATCCCATTTACATTCAGAGTTATGATTATCAGTTGTGTATTTCCCACCATTTTGGTATCCTCTCCTAGTTCTACCCCTTCTTCTTACCCTATTTCCTTTTTTTTTAACCCTCTAACTTCGGTGTATTGTCTCATAGGTGGAAGAGTGGTAAGGGTGGGCAATGGGGGTCAAGTGACTTGCCCAGGGTCACACAGCTGGGAAGTGGCTGAGGCTGGGTTTGAACCCAGGACCTCCTGTCTCTAGGCCTGACTCTCACTCCACTGAGCTACCCAGCTGCCCCCTTACTCTATTTCCTTTTAATCCAATGGTTTGTTTTAGAACAATCCCCCTTATCCCCTTCCTTGATTTACTTCCCTTTCCACCCCCTCCCTTATTATTTCCCTATTTTTATTTTTTAAGGCCTAATGAATTCCCTAGCTCCTCTTCTCCCCTCCATTAATTTTTTTGACCTCCCCACTCCCTGCTCCCCTTGGTTGATCCCTTCAGACTTTCTCAGTAGGGTTAGAAATCTATATCTCAAAGAATATAGCTACTCTTCCCTCTCAGGGTTAATTCCTCTGAGAGTAAGGTTTAAATATTACCTCTTAATGTTCTCTTCCTCTCCTTTTTATAATACTATCAATCCCTTCCCATTTCCATGCTCTCTTTTTGTGATATAGAATATGCTATTTTTCTTATTCATTCAAGTTTGTCTTGATGCCATCTACTATTCACCCCTCCTCTTTTTTTACCTGCCCCGTATCATCTTAGACCATTTAGTGCTCCAACCTCTCCCTATGAATAATTCTTCTAATTACTATAATAGTGAATACAGTTTTTGAAAATTATACATAACATTTCTCCATATAGGAATATAAATAATTTGATCTTATTAAGGCCCTTAAAGAGGTAAATTTAAGAATAAGAATTTTCTTTCTTTCCCCTCTGTTTCTTATTTAACTTTTCATGTTTCTCTTGGTTTTTGTGGTTGGATATTGAACTTTCCATTTTGTCCTGGTCTTTTCTGTGTAAATACTTGGAAATCTATCTTGTTGAAGGCCCATACTTTCCCCTGAAAGTATATAGTCAGTTTTGATGGGTAGGTGATCCTTGGTTGTAGATCCAGTTCTCTTGCCTTTCTGAATATCATATTCTAAGCCTTGCATTCTCTTAGTGTGGAGGCTACCTGGTCCTTTACGATCCTGATTGGTGCCCCTTAATATCTGAATTGTCTCTTTCTGGCTCCTTTTAATATTTTTTTCTTTTACTTGGAAGGTCTTGAATTTGGCTATTATATTTTTGGGGGTTGTCTTTTCAGGGTCTAGTGTAGAGACTGAACTATGGATCCTTTCAATGTCTATATTGCCTTCTTGTTGTAGAACTTCAGGACAGTATTGCTGAATAATTTCTTTTAGTATGGAGTCCAAATTTCTATTAATTTCTGCTTTTTCTGGAAGACAATGATTCTCAAATTGTCTCTTCTAGATCTTTTTTCTTGATCTGTCAATTTTTCAGTGAGGTATTTCATGTTTCTTTCTATCATATAAGTCTTTTGACTTTGCTTTATTTGTTCTTGCTGTCTTGAGAAATCATTGGCTTCTAATTGCCCAATTCTAGTCTTTAGAGACTGGTTTTCTTTTTCAATCTGGTCTACCTGGTTCTTCAACTCTTCCAGCTGGTCATTTCCAGTCTTCAGTTTGCTTATCAATTCATTTGATTTCTGAGCCTCACTTTCCAATTGCAAAATTCTGCCTTTTAAACTGTTATTTTCTTGCCAGATCTCTTCCATCTTTCTCATAATCTCAGATTTGAACTCTTCAAGATCTTGGGACCCATTTTCATTTTTTTGGGAAGGTTTGCATGTCTTTAATTGTTTGTCTTCCTCTGTTTTCTGGGTTTTTTCTGTGCAGAAGTTATGAAGTATTTGAGGTTTTTCCTTGGTCTTCTTGTTTATTTCTTGGATCTTGATTGGCATCATTTTGTTTTATCTGCCAGAAGTCTGAGTAAGGCAATCTGATTCTCTTTGTATGGAGTTAGGGAGCAGTTTTTTGCCTGAGGCTACTTTGTGCATCTCTTGGCTTCTCTGGGGACCCTCCTGGGGCCTCTGGTCTAGCTGTTTTCAAGGTCAAGCCCCTGTGTTCCTAGTCAGCTGCCCAGAGCTTAGGACTTGGTGGATGCTTGCTCCTCCACCTGAGATTTCCCCCTGAGTCTAAGAGTGCTGGGCACTGCTGCCACCTCTCTCGGGCCTACTCCCGTGTCCAAGGTCAGAGTTTTGCAGCCACCTGGGATCTCAGGTCTTGCTGCTAACAGGGGCAAGCTCCTAGTAATGCCAGCTAGCTGCCAATAAGCTAGATTTTGCTCCCCTGCTGGCTCTAACTCTGGAGCATAGCCTCTGCCTCTGGTACTGTGGGTGGGGTGGGGGAGGGGTGATCTGCTAGCATTTTGATGGGAGCTATTTCCCCCCCTTATAGCATGGAAGTGCCCAAGTCCCACAAACCTTTGATACTGCGCCCTATTGTGGGGTCCCTTCTTTCATCTAGATTTTGTTTTCTTGTCCTTTGAATATATGCTATATTTATTGGTAAGGAAAGGAAGTGGCCCAGCTTCTACTTAGCTACCATCTTAACCCAGGAGTCCCAAAACTATCATTTTAAAGAAGAGAAACATGAAGCCTAAGTGGTGAAATAATTTGCCCAAGGTCAAGCAGATATCATCATAAATGGGAATTGAATTCAGATCAGGGTTGCCAGTCAAAAAAAGAGAAGCTACTGCTTATATTACTTGGTTGAATAGCAGTCAATAATTCTAATCTTTCCAATAAGATAGAGGTCCACCAGATCTTGGTATTTGCTTTTCCATTACATTCTAAGGTCCTATGTACCTTACCATCTCCCTTTACCCCATTGCCCCAAATCACTCAGGTAATAAATGGCCATCAGAATTTGAACTCTGGTCATCTGATGCTGAATTCAGTGCCTTTTCCACTCTTAAACTTCATTTCATGTGCACTAGTTAGTTATCCAAAACACTTACAGATTGGATTTCACATTCTATGAATATTAAGACAATTCTTCTTGGGACAGAATGTAATTGGTTTTAAATTCAATTCATCTTTTCACTTTAAATTAACTAAATTCAATTTGGTCTTGGTTTTTTTTAAATGCCTATCTATGGTGACAGCAGAATGATTCCAGGAAATTTTTTGACTAAAGCTTCAAGTAAAACCCATCATCTTGATCTGTCAACACGGCAATGTAACTGGAAAATCGAGTATTTCCAGGTATCTACAGATTGTATCACAGTCCAGACAAAATGCATTGATTGGTGTGATAGTGATCTTAGCTCATATTTATATGCCATTTTCATCTCTATTACTCCATTAAATGCTCCAAACAACCCTTTTAAGGTTATGAGGGTAGGAGAAATTATCATCTCTATTTTACAGATGAAAATTCTAAAGGTCCAATATTTAGATCAAGTTAAACAACATTTATTAAGCACCTATGATATCCCAGACTCAGTGCTAAATTCTGAGGATGCAAAGAAAAGTAAATCAATTCCTGCTGTAAAGGACCTCACAATCTAATGTAGGGAAAGTACAAGCAAATAACAAAACATTAATATGTATAAATATTCATGTTTACACATATTTTATCAAAAAACACCATCCAAAATGCATATGACAAAGTTACAAGTGTGTATATGTTATCCCTTTCACATTGGGGACTTAGGGGAATGGCATTCCTGTGATCTAGAAAAGCTCCTTAAAATTGTTTGGCCTTCCCATCATACCAGAAAAGAAGTCTGAATTTTTTTCTCTTTCTTTTATGAGGTGTTTACAGTATTTTATTGTAGACTTTGGGTTAACTATGCATTTTTGACTTTCTAAATTTTTTCTGTGTTGTCTGTGGCCTTCATTTGTTCTCTGTGGCTCCTGTAAAACTCCCCCAAAATCCTCATTTAATTTCTTATGTCCACCTGCAAAAAATTGAAAATGCAATGAGGATAGACATGGATGTGGAACAGATAATGACAGACAAACAGACAGACAGAGACAGAGACAGAGACAGAGACACAGAGACAGTCAGAGACAGAGACCAAGAAAGAGAGAGAGGGAAAAAATGATAACTTTGAACTAAAATCATAATGAAGGCATTACTATTAAGGAGACAAGTTAAGTGAATTGTTCAGTGTCATATATTAAGTGACTGAATAAGAACTCAGATCCAGTTTTCCAACTCTGTGTTAAGCCTGACACCCTTTCCGTACACCACATCATCTCTTTTTTTGAAAGTGGAATGAAATAAAAGGGTCAATTACTTGTTCAATTCATCAAAATAACTATTATTCCTATTTTCCACACATTATTATGCCAGGAGCTCATTGTGAGGCAAGTGAAATTAGAAGATCAGTTCTTGCTCTGAAATATCTTCCGTCTAGTCAATTAGACAAGACAAATATCCATGAAAGAAGCAGAGAACCTAATAACTGGCATTTATATCAGAAAGATTTGCTATTTCAAAAGGTCGGGGAAATTTGGTGACAAGCAGAACTTAAGTGATCTGGGAGGGTTAGAGGGGGGTGGGCAGCTAAATGACTCTGTGAATAGAGAGCCAACTCTAGAGATGAGAGGTCCTGGATTCAAATATGATCTCAGGCACTTCCAACTGTGTGATCCTGGAGAAGTCACTTAACCCTTATTGCCAAGACCCTTTTACTCTCCTGCCTTATGGAAAATAAGGGCCATTTATTTAGGCTTTAATTCAGTTAAAATGACCTGGTCACATAACTAGTAAGACTAATAGATGAGATTAGAGCTAAAATCTCATTAAACACAAAGCAAAATTGTCCATCCATTAAGTGACATGATCTAATTTTCTTTTAGGGATGAGGAAAATTGAGGCTCAGGGATAAGAACAGATTTATCCATGGTCACACAACTAATAAATATAGCTGATTTTTATATTGCCTTTATGGCTTATAATAGCACTTAATATATATTTATCACTTGCATTCCTTGGGACAAGAAGTGAGTCATTGTAAATATTTTAATCTTCATTTTACTGATTAAGAAACTAAGGTTTGTAGAGCACAAGGAAATACATAATTATATAATGTGATATATGGGTGTCTGCATCTGTGTAAAAACTGCAAAAAGCAGCTGAATCTGATTGCCCAGATTTACCATGTCATTCTGACAGGTCTGAATGTACCCGGACCATGAATTCCAGGCAGGAAGTGCCCAACTTATTTTGCTTCCCAGAGGGTAGAATGCCCAACAGAATTTGGAATTTATTCATATATAAAGGAACATATCTCTTAGAGGTTCTGAACTTTGATAATTACATTGTTTCCCTGGCAAAAAAAAAAAAAAAGTTCTGCCAATTCCTTCTCTTACCTTTTTCTCTCTCTCTGTGTTGGGGTTGTCCCTAAGAATATGGACAAAACAAACAAATGCATGGTTCTCAAAAAAATTAGATGATTTTGGAAAAGTATAAAGGATTATTTGAATTGTAAAATATATTTTTTTAATTATGGATGAATTTAAGTCTAAATTTATGTGAGACTAAAATAAGCACTTGAAAAATATGAAAAATTCTCTTTACCTATTTAGTATCAACCTATGTTGAAGATTTAAAAGGACTGCTGTTTGAATTCAGTCTTTTTTAAAAAAAAACATACATTTAGTTTGTTTTTAGAAATAACCTAAAATTCACATTTGATGATATCCAGATGAATCCTTTGCTCTTTGGGTTTTGGTCATATGACAAGATTTTTATTTTTACCACACTGTTTGATGATTACAGCTTAATGTGGAAAAAGTAATATGACTGTGAGATACTCATTTTTGTTATTTTGCCAGTTTCATCTTTTATTCTTTAATTTGGATTGAGTATGGCTTAAAAAGAATTGAATTTATAACTTTAAGTCAGCTAGAAGTGAAAGGAAATTTTGTGCTTTCTTTAACCAGTTTTCAGTTATCTATGATTATGAGAAATATACACATATGTATGTGAATATAATAAAATTTGAAGTTTCACTTTATATATTTCATTCTTCATTATCTCAGAAGTATCATTGCAGTAAGGGATGATAATATTTGGAAATTTAAAATAATTTGAACATCAAGTCAGTAGTCCTGATTCTTATCCAACTCTCTATATAAATAACAATATTACAATAATAACATTACTAGTCTCAGATTCCTCAACTATACAACAAAGAGTGTAGGTTTACTATTCTACAAGTCCAGTAATATACTGGAAAACAACAATAAACTCTCTCTGAAAAAATGTACATTCAATTTTAATTTGATCTTTATTATTAACATTTTCCCCATTATTCTCTTAAGTTGTCATTATAACAATGGACATGACTTTATTTTAGCATCTGCTGATTTCTAAGTTGTAAATGCCTGTCCTGAAAATTTAACAATTTTCTCAAACTCTTTTGGGCTGGTTCTAGCATATCAATGACAAGGGTCATTTTACATGAAATATATGATTTCTAAATTGATGAACAGTGGTGAACAATAAAGAGGACTAGGTAGACTATGGTCCTGGAAAATATCCAAACAGATTCCTCTCTCTCTCTCTATATATATATATAGAGAGAGATACTAAGTATATATA
>NC_058133.1:100345781-100363970 GCF_016433145.1 Gracilinanus agilis | reverse complement strand
TGCATCAGAAAAGGAGAGAGAGAAAGGGGGAAAGGAAAAGAAAGACCAAACAATACTGAAAGGTTCACATGCATTCTTCTAAGAAAATTCCCTTTGATTACTGAAAAGGTTCCTTGTTCAAAGTTCAAAGAAAAGCTCCAAAAAACTTAACATTTTGGTATGTGTCCAAAAACCCTGACTTGGTGAAAAGTTACACAAAATGCCCTTATACATTGTTTTCCTTCCTTTGACAAATTATTTTTCACAAAGTTCCTGAGAACTGGGTATATTCAGACATTTACACTGGAGAGAATGTGGTTAACCAGCTGTGGTTCATGACTGAGGGGCAGTGAAGTCATTAAGATTGTCTTGTGAATTTTTTTTTTCAACTGGCAATCATGAGAACATTTTCCCAAGGGTGACATTCTGGTGTCTCTAGCCAGGAGCAAAATGGGTCATAGGAAAGGACAAGGTCTGTGGGAATGAGAAACCCATAAGTGTAACAGAAAGGTTTGGAAACTTGAGTCTTATTTTGTGTCAACTTCCATGACAATTAAAATATCCACTCCATGTTTTATTTGATTTCTCTCTTTTTTTGTTCCAGAATACATGCCAGCAGGAAGAATATAGCCACTTGAGTGCAGAAAACTCTAGAGAGTACAGAGGACTGCCTTACAATTTAGTCTTTTTTTATATTTTGATAGCTTATACAAATAAATTATATCTAGCTCAGTTTGATGCAAATTGATTCAGGGAAGGGCTGACCCCTATTTCCTTAGTGTGTCAGTCTTTTAATTGATGTCTATGGTCATGGTATTGATAAGAAGGTTAGACATAAATATCATAATTGGGTTTAATTTCTTCCTTTCTATCTTTCTTTTCCCCCAGAGTTCTGTGTGCTGTATGTACTGCCTCCACCCTGACCCAGTCATGTGTTACTGGCAGCAACAACAATATAACACATCCCATACGCACATGAGCAACCACAAACACTCAGCCACTTATTTTGTTCACTTTTGCCTCTGACTCATGCTACAGAATTCCAAAATCAAATCAGACTCGCTAAAGGCTCTGAAAATAAAACCTTTTGCTTATGTTCATCTTGGAATTGGGGAGTAGGGGAAGGGACATTGAGATGACTACTCTTGAACTAGTGAAATCATTATACTTCCAAATAACTACAGATGCAATAGGGAGTCTAATTTCAGCCCAAAATTATGGCAAGAAGTTTTCTTTTAAGTGATACAATGGCAAAAAATATTAATAGAGTACAGTAAAGCCATACTCTGAGGATTCTATGTTGTGGTACTGACCTTTGGTTCTCAAAATCTATGACACCAAATGCCAACAATTTTAGTGGGTCCTACATGAAGTTAGAAAATCTTTCAGTAAGTGTCCAGTGATATCTGTGGCCAAAAGACTGGACTTGATATATTACCAGACAGACCTTAGAAGGTCATGAAATTTTGGACTACAATGATTCTTGAAGGTTATCTACTAAATTGCACTGTGGTTGCAATCTACATTATTCCAAGGAAAGCTCAAATAGGCTAAATCATCAAATCATAAAGTATAAATAGTTATGATACTCGTGACAATATTACTCAATTATTAAGGTACATTCACATAGGTTAACTGAAGTTAATGCAAATAAATTGATAGGCTGATGGCTGGGGAGCAGAGCAAGGTAATCACTGAAATGTTGTACTTCATTTCATCACTATGAGGAACTCCAGAGAGGGTTTTCACAACATCTAAGATTTAGTAGGTAAGGTCTAGAGAGTAAACTCAACACTGAGAAGTTAAATGATTTTCCCAGCATCAAACTGTTACTGTCAGAATCAGAATTTGAACCCAGGTCTTCCTGAATGAAAGTGAGTCTACAATCTACTGTGCCATATTGCCTCTGACAAACACACAAAAAAGAAAAGCATGTGTGATGGCACGTCTTAAGTAAGACCAGGGAAAGATCTAGCAACAACCTTTCCTTTCCCCCATCCCTGACAGAACCATGTAATGAAACAGCTGGGGAATGATTGGAAAACTGTCCAAGACAGATTTTAGCTAGAGTTTTGTCCCAACCCAGTGCCATTCCATGAAATCTAGTCTGTTGCACAATCCCAGACACCTATATCTGTCTCTAGCCCCCATTCCAAGGAGAGATTTTCAACATAGAGATCAAGAAAGTTACTGTCCCAAGTTTCACTAAAAGTCAACAGTTAAGTTTCAGATTCATTTAATACTTTCAAAAGATTTTTGACAGTCCTAAGTTATGGATTATATATTATATTATAATTATAAATTTGGCATCTCTCTTGATACAGCATTGGAATCCAAACCCAGTGCTAATGTTTCATATTCTCTACCACAAGTACACACATGGTTTGGTTTTTCCAGCTTCTGTTTTGTTTTCATTTACCACTTTGTTTTCCAAGTGATAACTGCATAATTTTGATCAGCAATGCAATAAAATGATATCCACAATTATGCTCAATATGAATTTAGAAGTGTTAAATAGATAAGCATAAAAAGTGTGTATTTATATTACATGTATATACTATAATATATATACTATATATATATATATAAAACCCATGCAGCTTGAGAAAAGAGCCAACTAGCAATTCTTCATGCAAGAAATATATATGTAATATAAATACATACTTTTTATGCTTATCTATCTACATATCTATATCTATATCTATATTTATATCTATATAATTGACAGAGAGAGAGAATGCTCATCCATAAGGTATATACTGAGTATAGAATGAGGAAGGAGTAACAGTGGAAATGCTCCCCCTAGAATGTACCAGCACATGCAGCCTTGACTCTATGACTACTGCTGGATTCATTCCTATTTTAATAAATTCTGCTCTTCCCCTATCCATCTCCAATATAGTTCGTGTATTTCCTAGCATATTCCAATTCATCCTATTCTCAATAATCTTTTAAACATTCTCAAACTTTGCAAACAATATTCCCTCTACCTTTGTGTTTTACTTCAAATCTGGCTTTCATCTGAGGTCTCCACAGTCACAGGATCATAAGGATTCCAGGTTCAGAACCTTAGAGACCCTTCAAGCCTCATAATGTATATATTCTTGAAAATGTTGTCCGTACTTGAAATGGCCAATAATGCCATTCTGGTTTTCTGTTAGTGACAGTCACTAAACAGAACTTAAGGGGGGAAATATCTCCACATAGAATCAAAAGGGAGTCTATCTTAATTGTAGTATAAGAATAAAGAAAAAATAATGAAGCTCAGAGGAGATGTAATTTCCTTGACCTGATGGGTCTTGAAGACCAAAGTGTAGCTGTATTTGTGATACAAATATACCTCATCTGTGATGACATTCCCACATGGGGACTTTAGTCCTTTGAATTAAGGCATCACAGTTTCCAGGTGTCCTGTATAAACTGTTAAACCCTAGGGAGACAGTTTGGCATAGTGGATAGATAGACTGCTCAGCTTGAAATCTAGGAGATGTGAGATCAAATTCTTCCTCTGATAATTACTACCTGTGTGATTTAGGGAAGGTGATTTCACATCTGCATATTTCAAGCCATTCCCTGGATCTCACTCAGTCACAGACAGGTTGGGATCTGTGTTAAAAGGAATCCTCACATCAGGAAGCCTGAAGCAAAGGTCCTTTTGCAGTAGATTCAATATTCCATTAATATCCCTGGGATGTTAAGACGTGAGAATCCATTCACGTTTACTGTTGTATGCAGGTCTACCAAATACCTGTCAATTTTCTTACTAAGGTTCCCTTCTGAAACATGGGCTTATTCTGAAGGTGTCAAATAGCCACTGGTCTTGTGTGGATTTGCAGGATCTAGTTGTGAGTGACTCAAGCAGCTCTTCTACTACCCATGCAGCTTGAGAAATGAGCCATCCAGCAATTCCTCATGCAAGAATTACCCTCAAGACCACGGGATTCTTTCTAACTTCAAGAATTCTTCATTTGTCAGTCATGGGAAAAACTTAATACTCTGTGCTTTCCAATAGATGATGATGGACTCCTGTGTTTTACTTTGGGGGGCATCTGTATCTGAATATGTGTGTTCCATTGGTCACATCATTGGTAACTACTGTGAATATAGTGGAATCTATTCCTAGTTCATTTTTCATCCATATTTATTTTTTGCTAAAGAAGTTGACTAAGGTACTCATATGCCTCCTTAATCTCAATGCTGTCTATATGTGCTTTTCTTTATTGCCAATTGCTAATATATACCTATTTTGTGTTTCCTAGGGTTCGTTTTTAAGCCAACCAGCTTAGATTCCTTCTAAAGTAGTCAAAGGTTTTCTTTGAGCTCTGGGATGTTATTTTCATAAAAACACAATTATATCAAGTGGGGACGAAGGTATTACTGTTCTAGAACCATTACCTTATCTGCATTGCTTAGGACAAGTAATTATTTTTGTATGATTTCATTCTATGAAAGCAATAGTCATGAGTGAGAACTACTGAAATGGCACTGATCTTGACCAAATGGAACCAAAGAGAGCTGAGTGTCTACTATCTAGTTTCCTGTCATGTGGGTGCAGGAGTTTGTACCATATACACATTTCATTGTTCTGTTTTGTATTATTTTTAATTCTATAGTTTTTGAGAAGGAATATTACTCCTAGAAAATGTGCCAAGAAATTGTGGCTATTAAGCCTATGAAGCCTACATGGCAGTGTTGGCAAAGATGTGGCATGCATGCAGAGCCAAAAGCTTCTCCATTCTCCCTCTTCCCAGTGCCTGAGGACATTTTTTTGCATGCCCCAACCTTCTGTACAGCTGCCCAAAGCAAGCACTTCCTCCCTCAGCTCTCTCTGGTAATACAAGGACTCACAGACAGCTTGAATTTGCCTAGGCACTCGAACTCAAAATGTTTACCAATGCTGTTATAAGGGATACTAAAACAGCTCTTGGAGTGATCACATCAAGAATTTCCATCTCATAATAAAATAGGATCAGCTACATAGTGAAGCATAATTTTTTTTAAAGGTATGTGTTGGGGGGAGAATGGTAACCATTTTTATGGAAAAATATGCTGTTAATGTTGGCAAGACAATCCAAACACTAAAATACTGAAGATTGGGAAAAGGTCATTTTTTTTCTTGATGAAACTCACTTTTTCATTGAAAGTTCTAAAACCAATGTCAGAAGTACTTTAGATGAGCTTGTAAGATTTGAGTATGTTTATCAGATTATAAAATATCTACTTCCAGGAAATGTTAGGAACATTTTTTTTCCAATGGGCCTGGAAGTCCACTGAAGAACTCTGGTAAATATATTGAGTAGCGGAATTATTCTGTAATTACAGAAATTCACAAATGGAAATGAAATGTTGCAACAGCCTTGAACTGTGCCACATATCACAAAAAAAATCAAGTAATTTACCCAAGAAATAGAGATGAGCATGCTTCAGTGAACTATGACCGTGTCTTGTATAAACAGCAGTAAACTACCTACAGGATATAGTAAAGGCTAGATGTGGACAATAGGCTGTCCAAAGATGCATTTAATATCAAAAGTAGTATGGATTCATGAAAAAGAATTCATGTAATACTTTTTAAAACTCATTAGCAAATCATGTAAAACAAAGGTCTATAACTAAAAGAGAATACATTACATGTTAGAATTTTTTCAAGATGTAAAAATGTAAGGAAAAAAATTTAAAGCTTGTCATATGTCAAAAAATTAATCTTACTTTTTCCCAATTAATTTCCATACAACTATGCTAATTCCAATGATATGACATGAGGTAATAATAATTATAAAGAAAAAAGAAAAGAAGATGGTGTCAACACTTCAAATAAAATTAATTTGCCAGAGTTAAGCAAATCAGATAAATTTTGATGTTGGATAAAAGGAGAGCCAAGGTAAATATAGCAATATAAGGTTATAGGATCATAGGATTACACATTCGGATCTGGAAAGGACTTTAGGGATGACTGTAGTTCAGACTCTCTCTCTCTCTCTCTCTCTCTCTCTCTCTCTCTCTCTCTCCCCCCTTCTTTCTGGCTCCCCTCAACCCTTCTCTCATTTCTCATTTCTCATTTTGTCTCCTATCTCTCCCCTTCTTCATCCCCACCCCCATTCTACAACATGATTTCTTCCCCAAGTAGTTTGTTCATGACACCCTATATATTCTAAAAGAGTTTCACACTCTATAATTTCTCACTTCCTTTTCACCTCTGAAAAACCTCATTACACTTCCTGTTCCAGGAAACCTACATCAGTTGAATTCTCCCACAGATCCTTGTTTTTCCAACACTGAATGAATGTCTGTGGTGATGTGTCAACACCACACTAGTGTTTTCCATTGTGAAATTCATCCCCCACCCCATCCCTGAAACAAAAATATCCATGAAGTTGACACTGAAAAATCTTTTGGATCCTCTGCCTTCTGCCCTTATCTATTCATATCTATTGAATATCTGAAATGTTCCTAGCATTGTGAAGGAAAGAATATAATGAAGACTCTAGTCTGTGACCACAAGGAAATTGCCCAGAGGGATCAGAGGGAAAAAATTGCTGAACACTCTACCTCCCTTTCAATTTGAGTTTATGTGGCAAAAAGTGCTCAAGGTCTTTTCATGGTCTTTCATGTTTTCAAAGTACTTCCTGTGCATTGAGGAGAAAAAAAAAACCTTACTGGAATGTGACCTGTAGATACTAACAGGATTTCTGAAGTTTTCTGAACATGAAAAGAAATGTAAGCTACAAAATAAGATTCTTTTAAAAGCATAAGTGATTGAATCATTATATGTTTGGATTAATTCTGTGTTTGTTTGTTTTTCAACTGGAGGCAGATAATCTCAGAACCCTAACCCAGATGGGTGACTTCATTAAATATTCTGTCAAGGAAAAAGTCACATGGAAAGAGAATTTCAACTTGCAAGGAATTTTTTTCCCCTTCAGAATCAAACTACATTGTTCAAAAGAACATTATTTCCTAGCATATATACGAATTCTGTTTATCTATTTCTAATGATGTGAAAAAGTGTAGAAAAACAAACTTGGGAGTGAACTTTATGAAGACCCTACTGTGTATTGCTCTGTGTAAGAGAGGGGATTCATGTACAAAGGACAACATGTTGGACAAAAATGTGCCAGTAAATGCTGAATGACTGACTCTTCAAAAATGCATGACACACTTTTAAATTTAATCAGTATAATTAACACAATTTCTTCAGTTTCTTTAGTCCACAATCAACAAAAGGATAAAATAATACCTGATTTTCAGCATGCCAATTTCTGAAGTATGTAAGTTGACCTTGAAAACTCAAGAATTGACTCTAGCACTCCTAGGGAAAAAATGGAAAAGATCACTTCAACTTAATTATGGCTTCCTTTTTAAATCCAAATATTTACTTTTGGAATCTGTCTTCTTATAGATAGTATACCTATATTACATATATTATATTTAATACATATTATAGCAGTATGATCACCACTTTACTAAAAGAAAATAGAGCAGGAGAAATAAGATATTGCAAAATTGACTTTATATTGTTTTAATCTAAGATGTTTCATCATCATGCATAGTCAATTACTTTAGAATCATACTGTACTTTTTCTTTTTTTAAGCTAATCAACAGGTCATTGGCCCCAGGTTTAGATATGGCTTGGTCTAGCCTTTAGCCTTTTTCTTCCTTGTTGCCTTTGTAAACCTTTTTATAGCAAATTCTGCATAATAAAATCTTGTGTACTTTGAAATAAAGGATTTGGTGTCAAACCTTTAAAGCATAATGTAAATGGAATTCTTGGCTAACAAGTTTATGTGTCCAGGAAGGTTTGACTTGATTTATGCTATTCTTTTTTGATACAATGAAAAGTGTTATCCATTTTTCACTCTAAAACCATGTTGTTATAATAAACTTTCCTATTTCCCTGCTCCCTTTGACACTTCTATATAACACCAAAGACACTGTCTGTTTTATCTTCTATGGCCCAGGGTATTTAATTATTATAATCCTTGGTAAAAGTTTGGAAAACAACTCCCCCAAAAAGCTTTCCAGGAAAAATAGTAACTGTTATTTTCTAAGTTACATTCTTTGTTTCCATCTTTCTTTTTCAAAAGAACCTAATTTGAAATCTTATGTCCAAATAAAGTAGCAGAGAAACTGTATTTATTAGTGAGGGTTTGGTAGGTACTAATAATAGCTCACATTTACCTCTCAATTTATAACATTATTCTAGAGAGGCAGTGTGATATAGTGCAGCCACCACTGTCTCTACTTGTGCCTCTCAGGGTTCCAGGTTCCTCTCTAAGACTGTAAATTATGGAGAACAGGCCAGCCTATATTGGAAAAGGAAGTTTCCTCACCTGAGAGCTACCTATAGCAAATGAAATCTCAGATCCATTTCATAACTCTATGGACTAATATCTCATTTTCTAGTTTTCAAAGTATCTTTAAGTTTTCTATTTTTACAGCCTTAAGATGTAGGTAAAGCAAATATTTTTTCTACACTTTACAGATATCTCCTCTGCTATGTTCTGTAACATTTGTAACATAGCTCCCATCTTTCCACAATTCTACCTATGTGAAATTAATATAGAAACGTAACCTGTTATTCACACATGCACATTGTCAGGATGCCAACAAGTAATGTGATTAAAGGGCTGCATGGGCACCTGGAGTCCTGACTTCCAGAAGGGGCTGACAGAAGACCCTGTATGGAGGGTGACATGTCTGGAAGTCAGGACTTGGGACCCAGTAGGAATGAAGTCATTGGCCTCATAACGAGTGGGGGCTAAACAGTAGAGTGCTCTCTTGGGCTCAGGACCCTTTCCCTGAACAGGAGTTGAAAGTTCATCTCTCTTCCTTTCTCTATAGCTCTTAACACTATATTTGAACCTTGGCTGGGTACTGGATCCAAGAAAGTGTAGAAGCATCTCTTTTTTTTTTTTTTTTTTTTGTCAAGGAGACCTAATGATTTCTCTCTCTCTGTCTCTCTCTCTGTCTCTGTCTCTGTCTCTCTCTCTCTCTCTCTCTCTCTCTCTCTCTCTCTCTCTCTCTGTCTCTGTCTCTCTCTTTATCTCTCCCCCCTCTCTCTCTTAAACTTTGACCAATAATTAATTACAAATTAATATACAGTCTCCAAGAAAAATTTTAATCATAACATACCTCATATTTCTCACTTGTCTAACATTTCCATAAACATCATTTAAATGTCTGCTATGTGTGGGTAGTGCATGGGGTGCTAGGGATGCAAAAGCAAACTGAGAATGGATCCTGCCATCCAGTAACTTATATTCTAATAAAGATGAAATTATATCTTAAATGTGCACATATATAGTAAATAAAATGTAATTTTAGAATGGGATTATTGTCTGGATGGAAAGGATTAGGAAAAGTCTAATGAAGATATCACTTTCACTGAACTTTACATCTATTTAGAGTCCAAGTTATATAATAATAAAGATAAAAATTCCAAGCCTAAGGGACAAACTCTAACCAGACATAGTGGTAGGGAATTAAATATCATAAATAGAGAGTAATAAATTGTTCGGGTTGGTTGAATTGTGTTAGGGATGATGATTTGAAATGACCCTAGAAAGGAGGCCATTCCTGAAGGTCTTTAAATGCAAGGCAAGTAGCATTTATAGTTTGTCCTACATGTAAGATGGCACCACCATGATTCTAAAATTTTATTTATTTTTAACATTCTTTTTAAAAATTTTGAATTCCAAATTTTCTCTCTCCCATAATTTCTTCCCCATCCACTGAGAAAACAAGCAGAGTGATATTAATTATACATGAAAAAATCTTGTAGAACATGTTCCCATATTAGTTAATCTGAAAAAAAGGAAGAAAAATGAATTGAAAAAAAAATACTTCAATTTACACTTAGAGTTCATCAGTTTTCCATCTGGAGGTAGACAGCTCATTTCAACATGAGTCCTTATCATTGTCTTGATCAGAGAAGATAAGTTTTTCACAGTTAATCATTATGATATTGTAGTTACTGTGAACAATATTCTGATTTTGCTCATTTCACTTTATGTGCATTTATATAGGTCTTCCAAAAAAAATTTTAAACCATCATACTCTTTGTTTATTTTTTTAAACCCTTTCCTTTCATCTTAGAAGCAAAACTATAGATTAGCTCCAAGGCAGAAAAATAGTAAGGGCTAGGGAATGGAGCTTACATGAATAGCCCAGGGTCACACAATTAGGAAATTCTGAGGCCAGATTGGAACCCGGGACTGTCTCTTTAGGTCTGACTCTCAATCCACTGAACCACCTAGATGGTCCTGTATACAATCACATACAAAAATTTGTTCAGCCATTCCCCAGTTGATGGGCACCATCTCAATTTCCATTTCTTTGCCACCACAAAAAGAACAGCTCTCCATATTTTTGTACATATAGGTCCTTTTCCTTTTTCTTTGATCTTTAGTAATTTCTGGGTCAAAGGGTATGCATAGCTTTATAGCCATTTGGGCATAGTCTGGAACAACTGGACCAGTTCACAACCATACCAACAGTACATTAGTGCTGTTTTTCCACATCTCATCTGGCATTTGTCATTTTCCTTTTCTGTCACATTATCCAATCTGATGTGTTCAAGGTGATATTTCAGAGTTATTTTTATTTTTAAACCATTACCTTCTGTCTTAGAATCACTACTTAGTATTCATTCCAAGGCCTAAAGGCAGGAAGGACTACATAACTGGGGTGAAGTGACCTGTCCAGGGTCACATAGCTAAGAAATATCTGAGGTTAGATTTGGAACCAGGTTGTCTCACTCAAGTTCTGACACTTTTTGAGTTACCAAGTTGCCCTGAAAAATTGTTTTAATTTGCATTTCTCTAACAAGTAGAGATTTAGAACACTTTTTATGTGACTATTGATAGCTTTGATTTCTTCTTCTGAAAACTGTGTTCTTATCCTTTGATCACTTACCAATTGGGAAATGGGACCCACCATATCTTTACAGGCAGAGTGGTGAAATAGTTTGACCTGTACTTTAGAAATATAATTTTAGTAGCTCTAGAGAAAATAAATTGAAGAGAACTTTTTATAAAGCATCCTGCAGATGTAAGCTATCATTATTGTTATTCCAATTGCTTTTGTTATTGTTATTGTTACTACTACTACTACTACTACTACTACTACTACACACCTGTGAACTCATCAGTGAAGAAACCTAAGTTGCTGGGTAGCTGAAACTATGAAACCACAGAGTTAGATTTGGAAGGGACCTCCAAAGCCATGCAAGCCCAAGCCTCTCATTTTACAGATGGTAGAACCTGAAGCCCAGGTAAATTCAGTGCCTTTTCCAAAGTTATAATGTTCTAACCTTTGGAGGCAGAATTTGACTCAGGCTATTTGACTTCAAAATCAGTGTTATTATCTCCCTACAATCCTACTTCCAACTCCAGAACAAAATTTCTATTCCCTATGCCATTCTGATTCTTATAGGCAGCTGGTGGTGGCACAGCAAATTGAACACTGGGTCTGGAGTCCAGAAGAAATGAGTTCAAATACAGCTTCAGACATTTAACTGCTGTGTGACCCTGGATTGATTACTTAACTTACTTGCCTCCGTTTCTTCAACTCTAAAATGGGGAAAATAATATTTATCTCCCAGGGTTGTTGTGAAGATTAAATTAGATAATATAAAAAGTGCTTAGCACACTAGCTGGCACATAGTAGTTGATTTTAAAAAGAAGCTTATTTTTCCCATTCCCCTTTAATAATATATATTTTTAAGTATAGAAGTCAGGTTCAGGGTACACATAGACTTAGGAACATAGTGAAATAGAAATGAACTGCCTATCATTCAAACCAGAGACATAGCATATCATACATACACACACGCACACACACACACACACACACACACATTTAATCTCAAAATACTTATGGGTAAATGTAACCTAAATAAGATCCTCACTGGTCTGGCATTAGTTCAGAAGGAGATTCAGACGAAAAGAAGCTTTCCTGCAGTGGAGCCTTCATCCTGCCCTTCATCCCGTTGGACTCTTTGTGACAGGAATTTTTCTGAAATTTTATCTAAAAATAACAGCTAATGATAGGCAAGTTCTCTTTCTTTCTGTGTCTGTCTCACTTTCTCTTTCTATCTTCTCTTTTTCAATTTCTCTCTCCTTTCCCTCTCCCCTATCTCCTTCTCTTCCTCTTTCTCTAAACATGTTTTCCTTTATATCTTTATATCTGTATTTCTCTGTTTCTCTCTCTGTGTCTCTCTTTCTCTCTGTCTCTTCTTTCCCCTTCTACCTCTCTTTTTTCATCTCTTTTCTTTCTCCTTCTACCTCCCTTCTTCCTTTTCTCTCTCTCTTTCTCCATAGCTCCCTCTGTCTCTCCTTTTCCCCTTCCTTCTATATATTTTTAATTGTCAGTCTCTGTCTCCTTTCCCCATTCTCCCTCTCTCTTTTCTCTCCACATTTCTCAATCTCTCTCTCTCTCTCTCTCTCTCTCTCTCTCTCTATCTATCTATCTATCTATCTATCTATCTATCTATCTATCTATCTCCCTCTCTGTCTATCTGTGTGTGTCTCCCCATCCTCTTTGACTCTGCTTTAGATTGACTACAAAGATGTTTCTTGTAGGAAAAAATTTTAGACTCTGAAATCTCAAGAGTAAAATCCTAGAAAATACACACTATCTGTAGAAGTGGCACCTCCTTTTTTTTTTTTAAAAAGAGTAACTTGGTTCTGGATTTTTCTCATCTTCAGAGAGTCCATGATACCCAGAGGTTCTAGCAGGTATTTTCCAATAGTCAAAGTTCTTTTCTACCTCTTTGGTTATTTTTTTTCAGGGCACTGGAAGACACTTGGCCCTCACTATGGGAAATCAACTCTAAAATATGTTTTGTACGTGAAATTTAACCAAAAGTGCAGAATGGATGCTGCTCTTAGCATAAATTGTCAAGCTTTGCACACTGGACACATTAGGATTTTCTTCTTTAGAAAAAAATAGATTATTTTCAAGGATTCATATTTACTATTAATATAAAAGCTCACTTATTATAGCCCAAGTGCCCTTCAAGCTTGAGTTAAGTGTTATAAAACTCAGTGCAGGCAAATCTTTTACATTTACTTAAGCTCAAGAAAGTTAATGGACTCAGAAAAAATCCCATGGCCTCTCCTGAAAAAATACAAAATGCTGTGAGTAACTCTCTTTGCCAGAGTTATGCTTCATGTTCAAATCCAAAAATGCCATTACATCAGGGAAATAGTGGCTTAAGGGGAGAAAAAAATGTATGTGTGTATATATAATATATATTCATATATGTTTATATATACATACATGCATACGCATGTGCCTATATTTGTGTGTATATGTGTATACATATACACATATACACACAAATATAGACATATATATTCTGTATGTATATATCTATTGGCTATTGATGCAGCAAGGAAGATAAAGTATCTGTTCTTAGTTAAAAATAAAATATTTATAGGAGTAACTAAGTGGACAGAGCCAGGCCTAGAAATGGGTGGTTCTGGGTTCAAATTTGACCTCAGATACTTTTTAGCTATGTGGCCCTGGGCAAGTCACTTTAACCCCAATTGCCTAGCCCTTACCACTCTTCTGCCTTGGAATTAATACTTAGCATTAATTCTAAGGGTTTAAAAAATTAAATATTTATGTGGCAAAATGAAAAAAAAATGGAGGCTTAAAGGGAAAAAATGTAAGATAGATGTCATTCAAGCTGGATCCACCTTTATAAGGCTATATGGTAAACTTCTTTATTTTAAAAATGAAGCAGACAGGAGGGATCATCTGTCAAGTGAACCAAACCATCTGCCTCTACTTCCTATCACAGTTCATGATTCTGTCCCCTTAGGTCACTGGACTTCTTTTTGAAAACCCTTTCCTTTCATCTTAGAATCAATACTGTGTATTGGTCCCAAGGCAGAAGTCTGGTAAGAGATAAGCAATGGGGGTCAAGTGATTTGCCCAGAGTCATACAGCTAGGAAATGACTGTGGCCACAGTTGAACCCAGAACCTCCTGTCTCTAGGCCTGACTTTCAATCCACCGAGCCACCCAGATGCCCCAACTAGACCTACTTCTAACCCAGCCACTGTAGTCATCTTCCAGGGAATCAACCCACATGGGCATACCTAGCCACTAACTCTGTTGGTATTCTAGCTCCTGCTTCCTCAGCATCTCTAGGTCCTAAAGACCAGGAAAAGAAAGTTCTTACCTCCAAAGTCCTTGACACTGTCATTCCCTCATTCAACATTAGATAGGGCTCTAATTATTAGTATTACATAGGGCTCTAATCATTAGAAATGACATGAAAGAAGATGCATCACCATCTCCCTTTTCTGCTGCACACTGAGGTCCCCTAGATCTATCCATGTACCATTTGGTTAAATCCTCCCTCTATAAGCTGCCTAGTAGGTTATGAGCTTGTTGAGAACAGGAATAGTTTTGATTTTCTCCTCATATTCTCAGTGTGCATAGTGTGCAGCTCTGTTCATAGTGCACTTGTCAATGCAACTGTTGAAGGTCATAGAAAAAGATGAGCCAAATGATATTATATGACCAAGTTCAGAGATAATTTTGATTCAAAGCCTTTTAAAAAAGCCATGCTTATCTTTAAAGACATTTTTGAAATGAAAAGTAATAATACAAGGTCATTGTTTTAAGACATATTGACAATTACTTTTGATTTATATTTTTTAAACTTTATATCTAATTATTAAATAAAGGCATTTTAAAATTAAAATTTTAACTCGGCAAAACAAATTTTAATTATCCTATATTTAGACTCTAATAACAAGCTTTCTTTGCACTTGGACGAGTCCTATCTGATCATTTAAAGGGGCCAGTTACTGAATGGGCAGACAGCCACTGAACCAGTGGAAAGAACCCATGGTTACATTTGCTGTTCTGAACTCAATTTGAAATTGTTAATGAACTGAGATATGGGATCCATCATTTTATATTGTCTTGAACACAAAATAGACCCAGAAAGAAAGAGGGAAGTTAAAAAGGATAGGGAGAAAGGAGAAAAGAAAAAAAAAGAGAGCCAAGCAGGTATGATTGAAAAAAATTTGGGTTTTCCAGTGATTAATATTTTTTAACTAGTGAGCATATACATGTAGTAAAATTTCAAGAATATAGGAAGAATAGGAAGCACCTTTCTCTTCATAGTTGCTTATTTGGACTAGAACTGAGACATTTTTCCTTTGCCTCCTTCCCTGTCTAATAGGATATATGTGAGTAGGACCATATACTCCCTTTCCCTTTGGAATTCTTCTTTTACAGTCCCCTTTAAGTTCTTTCAGCTTGATAGGGTAGTAGGTGAGTAAGGAAGGTCACCTAAATTTGTCATTGCAATGTCAGGATAGAACTTTACTATTTTATATTTAATATTACTATTAAAAGTTTGCATTATTTAATTAGATTGTTAATATCTAATCTATGATTAAAGACCACAACCCATCCATAACTTCCCATACTTTATAACTTTCATATGTATCCTCACTTATATTCGTCCCATGGTATCCACCCAAATTATTGAGTCATTTCCTTTCATTTTATTGACTATCAATGGAACATTTGACTCGTCCATCTTCAGATATCCCTGACTTTCAATATAGGTTGGGCCAATTTTTTTCTTTTTCTGACCTTAATGAAATTCTTGATTTATTTTTACTTTCATAATTTCTTGCATTGCAGTCTGTTCATACCCACCATGCACCTCACCATTGCCACTTGGGTGATCTTCAATTTCAGTTCTACAAAAACTATGCAAATCATCAATGACTCTTCAATAGTTAAAGACATTGTCTGTGTCATATAGCCATGCAATATCACTTGAAGAATATTAATGTTCAAAGGAAAGCCTTTTCCTTCTTTCCAGAGAGAATCTTGGGGGATTAGGAGAGCTATACAACTTCCCAAAGACAATACAGTCCTCTCCTATTCCTTTATTCAGGAGTGTGCTCAGCTCATTGCCCATTAGCAATATCTGTCTCCAATAAATGTATTAAGGGATGGAGATCTATGGATTGTCTACTCAACTGCACATGATTATCTAGATAATAAATATTCCTCATGAATATTTTTTCTTGGGTGAAATCAAGCCAAATTCTTGTTGGTGACTGTGGATTTCATTAATATTCTAAATCTCAAAACAAGTGCTCTAATATCTAAAAATCAGTCACTAGATTCTAGGTACATGATAAATAACTTCTATATTAGCATAATTATAAATAATTTAATAATAGATTAGCACATTTCTTTTTTATTCTATCTCAGAAAGTTTCAATTGATCCTTCTTGATCCTAGGATAAAATGCAAACTCCTCTCTTTGGTTTTTAAAGCCTTTTAAAATTTGCCTCTAACCTACCTACTAGTATTCACATATTCTATGGCCAGACATACTTCCCTGCTTGTTGTCCTTCACATATAACATATTAAGGCTATACAGCACCAGAGAAAGACCAGTGGCTCCAGAATCAGAAGGCCATGGGTCAAATGCTACCTCTGATATTGCCTGTTTGATCTTGTACAATCATGAGATGAACTGTGTTCACCTAAAATAAAGATCATGATGTGAACTGAATGAAAAGGTAAAAGTTCAGACAAAATATCATTAATATTTCTGCCCCTCAATGCCCTTATCTGTAAGATATAGGACATGGAAGAGATATCCTCTAATGTGTTTTCCTTCTCTAGAACATTAATCCTATATTATCCTGTCTCCCACCTTTTAAGAGGCTATCTCCCCTCCCTGCCTCTCTAAGTCTTTTCAAAGTTCAGATCAAGTGCTACCTCCTATATGAAGTCTTTTCTGATCACCTCAGCTTCTAGTGTCTTTCCCTACCTTGAAGTCATCCTATATTTACAATATGTATATTTATACATACATATATGTATATGCATGTATGCTGTCTGACTCCCTTTTCCCTACCCCAATGGGACATAAACTTCTAGAGAGTAGGTTCTGTTTATTTTTGTCTTTTGTGTCCCTGGTACCAAAGAAAGTTCCTTGTATTCATTTGATACTTATGAAATGCTGGCTGATGGGTTGATTTACCAGTGCTCAAAAGAACCAAACGGTTGATGAAAAAGTTATGGAGCTCTTACATCTAACAAATAATCTCAAGATTTTAATATGTTTATGGGAGACTCTTGGAGGAGAGTATTTAAGGCAGCATTTACTTCTACTGAATCAAATGTTATAAATGAACAAGAAGTACAGTATGTTAACATCCCACATGAAATACTTACCAGTATGATCCTGGGAATGTAGTTTTTCTATATCTTAATTTCCTTTCTAAAATAAATTGGTAGTAAGGATCAAAATATATAATATATATATGTACATGTATATATATTACTTTGCAAACTCTAATGCAATCTATAAGTGTCTATTGGTTCTACTTCTTATTAGATTATATTCAGTATCATCAATAGTTAACATTTAATTAGGTATTTTCCTTTGTTTCAGTGTGTGTTAGTCTGGCTTCCTTCCTAGAATTAAGCTCTTTTATTCTCTCTATCTCTACCAGGCTGGAAGCACAATGGATACTCATGTGTCCAATTCCACTAATGACCAGTTAATATATGCTTTATTTCTGACCTATGGACAGTTCTTTCCTCAAGCAGACTGGAATCCTATTCCACCCTCCAGGAGCTCACCATATTGGTGCAAAGTTTAATGTGGACAGTCATTTGACTTCAGTCTTCCTGTAGCTCAGAACCCTGAAGTTCAAGCAATCCACCATCATTCCCAATAATAAGAATTACTGGCATGTACCACCATGCTTGGCTGAATATAAACTCACAAAGGTTGAAATTGTGACTAACATTTCATAACATCAAAAAGCTAGAAATAGAACTGAACTCAGATGTCATGTAGTCCAACTCCTACATTTAATAGATGAAGATTATGAGGGACAGAGAATTGAAGTAATTTGCCAATGGTTATATAAGTGGCATATCAGGTGAGATTTGAACCCAGGTCCTCTGATTCCAGTGACCTTTCCCTTTGCTGAAATGGCAACCATCATTTGTATTCCATAACAGGACTGAGCACCAAACCCATGACTAACAAAGACTAGTTGTTTGATCTGATTCCAAACCTAGATTATTAACCCAGGATTGCTGCTTCAATCATCTTATAAAAGCATTGTTTATTAAGACTTACACAGCTAGTTAAAATAGAGCTACTTTTAATTCTGAGTTTTGTTCACTTTTGCTCATCAC
>NC_058133.1:100297908-100336956 GCF_016433145.1 Gracilinanus agilis | reverse complement strand
CTTTATGGCTTCTGCAGAAAGAGCCATATCTGGCCCTCAAAAGAGCCAGATATGGCTCGAGAGCCATACGTTGCCGACCCCTGGTCTATTGGCTTATCCAAGAAACATAAACTCTTCACACCTGACTCCCAGTGTTGTCAGGATGTTGTCAATAGACAAGATGAAACTCCAAACGTCTAAACAAGGTGCCCTTCTTTGGTTTCAAAGCCTATCACATTTCATGATGAAGGAAGGTTTCTAAATTCAGTTGAGGAGAAACCAAATCTTGTCTATATTCAGATTATCACTTGGATTCGATTTGGCTTCAAGATCTTGTCCCCTGTGTTTTAATCACTGTAATTCCTTGTCTTATTTATAAAGTAGCTGAAAGTCCTAGTAAGATGGCATAGTCCTGCATTCAAAGCTTCCCTCTGAGTAAAGCAACTGGCCTCATGGTCCAGGGCATTGAGCCAGAGGCCTTAAGCCAAACATGCAGCATTCCATCTGTTATACTGACAAAAGGTAAATGACCCTCAAATCTCAAGAGAATAGCTCAAGATTCAAAAAAGAGGTTTCACATCTCATAAAACAGATAGACTATGAAGGACTTAAATGGCTAGATAAGAAATATTCTGGTCACTAATTCATTAATGCTTTCATAAAAATCTGGTTAGACAATTACCACTATGTACCTATATATGTATACATAAATGTATATGCTTTTAAAAATGTATATATGAATATAAATATATATATATATTAGAGCAGCAGGGTCCAAGTTAGAATTAGCAATTCAATGGCAATCCCATCACTTTTTTTCCCAATTTCCTAAATCCATAGCATATCACTATCTCCTAAAATACTCTCCTTCTTTCTTTCTCTCCCTCTCTCTCTTCTCTCCCTCTTTCTCTTTCTCTTTCTCTTTCTCTTTCTCTCTCTCTCTCTCTCTCTCTCTCTCTCTCTCTCTCTCTCTCTCTCAACGCATCTTGTTTAATAGTAATACTTGTCACGCTTTTAAGGGACTTATAGTTAAAATCAAAGCAGGGAGACAGAGGCAGACATCCCCTTAGATTCTCATAAGGTGATAATGATGATGACTGCATTGAAACAGTAAAGAATTCCATTGACTCTAACAGTGCAAATTCTAATATGTATGAGAAGAGATGATGCTTGAAAGATGGCTTCTCAGCATAGTGGTGATCAAGCTGCCAAACATAGTCTTAATACCTTCCCCTGAGCCAGACATTCCAACCATGGTATCCTCAAATGCCCCCATGATATTGACAGTTGGGTCAATGTCCAAGGAAACAGCATTGAATTGGGACTGCCCATGATTTAGGGCAGGAAACTGTTGGAAGTGGGATGTTCAGAGAAGATTTCTGACCTATTTAGAAAATACAAGCATGAGACTGACCAGACTCCTGGTATAACAGAAGATTAGAATTGGAGGAATGAGGAGGTAGAGTTCTGGTGGTCTGCATCTGGTCTATCTTATCCTGCCTTCACCACTAACTTTTCAACCATGAAGAAATTTTTCCCCCAGGTATTTTTAAATGGCTCCAAGCACCCCCATCCCCATGGCTTATCTTCAGCCTTCCTCTTCGTGTTTTGAAGAAAGCAAAAAAAAAAAAAAGTTAAGAAAGAGGTGTATGGAGGTTCCGCAATAAAGCTCAGTTCAGTTCAAAGAGCATCTTTTATTTTCAATAGTCTCCAAATCTATACAGTTTTAGTAAAGAGAAGGCATTTGGCTATTTTGTTGAAGAATCAGGGTACTCCAAGAAAGCATTGTAGAAATATCCGTTCTTGTGGAAAAGATGCAGATATGCTGGCTAGGCAATTGTATAGATGGGTGTCTTCAGAGCTAGTTCAATTGCTAGACACAAAGAATAATGATTTTTGGTTCAAAGGTAGGTGTGGAAAAGGTATAAGGAGGTAAAGTACAGGAATTAGGATTCGGCCTTGTGCTTTATGACATTGTTATCAATCATTTGGATCATTGGTATCAAACTCAGATTCAAAATGATCTTTTTAATATCTCAGCAAGTCACATTGTGTAGAAAACCACATATTAACATTATGTTATGCTGTATTTTTATTTATGTTCAACTATTTTTAATTACTTTTGGATCTTGTGGGGACTGCATGAGGGAGTAGCATGTATAGCAAGCCATGTCAACTTCAATAAAGGCAGAGGTGACATGTTTATCACATTTTCAAGTGATTCAAAAAGATGACAGGAAAAATAAGTATATTGGATAATTGAATCAGGATTCAAGAAGATTTTGACATTAGACTATTGGGCCAAATATTATAAGGAGAAATTTAATGAGGATAAACATAAAGTATAATAATTAAGGTTCTTAAAAAACAAAAAAGGGGGCAGCTGGATAGCTCAGTGGATTGAGAGCCAGGCCTAGAGATGGGAAGTCCTAGGTTCAAATCTAGCCTCAGACACTTCCCAGCTTGACCCTGGGCAAGTCACATAACCCCCATTGCTTAGCCCTTATCACTCTTCTGCCTTAATCTTAACACAGTATTGACTCCAAGATGGAAAGTTTTTTTTAAAAAAAAAAAAAACAAAAACAAACAAACAAAATAAAAACTTCACAAGTTCAAGATGTAGAATGTGTGATCAGACAACAAATCATCTGAAAAAATAATCTAGAGATTTTAGTGGGTTTCAAACTTAATATGAGTTGACTGTCTTTTATTGGAGCCAAGAAAGCTAATGCAATCTTAGCTTTCTTTAAGAGAAGCATAACATACAGAACTAAGGAAAATGAAATGTTATTATAGTCTATGTTCCAAGACAACCTATGAAAACTTTCAATTAATTCTGCATGCCACAGCTTGGTTATGGACAATGCTAAACTGGATAACATCTCAAAGAGGCCAAACAAAATGGTAGAAATTGCTTCAGACCCACATGAAATGAGGATCATTTGAAAGAACTAATAATTTTTAGTCTGAGAAGACTTAGAATGGATGTGAATTCAAATATGTGAAGAGCTTTCAAGTAGAGACTAGATTTTCTCTGCCTGGCCTTAAAAAGCAGAATGAGGTAGAACCTATGGGATGGGAAGTAGGGGAGTTACAAAGAAAAACTTAACTAAATCAATCTAAAAATGAAATGGTCAGCTTCTGGAGATAGTATGGGCTCCACTCTGGTAGATGTTTCTAAGTATGACCACTTTTCAAATATATTGTAGAGGAGATTCACTTTAGGCAGGGATTAAATTTGATTACTGCTGATTATTTTGTCATTTCTTCAGATGCTGGAGTAATCTGAAGCCCTGTCTCACATAGATCCTCCAGAATTTATCATTGAAATTAGGGATTGACTCAGAGATCTTTTGCTAATTTCTTAGCTACCTTAAGAGAAATAATCTTCAGCCTAATGCTTAGGTTGAAATATATTATTCCTCTAAAAAATGCCTAAACAAAAAAGTTACTATCAAGAATTTATATATTTAAGATGATCTATAATTTAATTATTTAAAATTATCTAGATAAATTTGTGTACATATATTAAATATATCATATTATTTAATACACATGAAGACAAATATATTTTTTCATTTTGAAAAATGGTAGTCACAAAGCTCTATACACTTTATTTTCTTGAATATTAAAAATAAATTGCAAATGTTCCAAACTATTTTCCACATTTAACAACCAAACAAAAGAATAGGAACATTATTCACTCAAAGAGCATGAATGTCTAAAAATAGCAATTCTAAAAACTGGTTAAAGGTTTAAATGGCACAATCAAACAAGACATAATTAGGGATAACTGTTTCCTTCCTCTAGTTTTAGAGTTACCGTGAACCATTGGCACAGAGGGAAAAGGGGAGTGATTTAAGTTCTGCATGTAGCATTTTTATGTGACCAATTAAATAAGCTATTTTGTATAAACTGGTGTTATAGACTATATTCTTGTGGTCTCTAAGCAGAATATCTGGTTCATTACCAAAGGAGTTTTCAAGTATTAAATTTCCATTTCAAAATTCCCCTACATGCTTCTTGAAGATTATTCACAATTATAAAACCATAAAGAATTGGAAAAAAACATTAACTTTTCAATGAGTCTAGGAATGTAACAGGTGTTGTTAATACCTCACAGAAGCTGACTGGGAGACATTGTTCAGCAGGACAGAGGAGAAGGTGGGAAATGTAAGTGAGTATCCATTTGTCAACATCCTCGAATTTCCTTTTCTCTTTGGAAAGATTCCTAGTCTAGGATTGCATGTCCTTCATTATATGTCCCTGTCTGCAATTTAATGCCATTCTTTCCATGTATCTAAGAGAGAAGGTGATTGGGAGATTGGGAGTGCTTGCTAGGGAAGAAGTAGCAGTTATTAACTGCTTATGGCTACAGTTGTTATCATTCAGTCATTTCAATCATAGTTGACTCTTTGGGACCCCATTTGGGGTTTTCTTGGCAAAGATACTGGAGTGATTTGCCATTTTCTTCTCCAGCTCATTTTACATATGAAGTTAATAGGGTTAATTAACTTGCCCAAGGCCACATAATATCTGAGGCTAGATTTGAACTTATGAAGATGAGTCTCCCCGAATCTGAGGTCAGTGCTTTATCCATTTCCTATCTAGCTATCCTCCCCTTACTCCCATATGGCTATGTACTTTATTTTCTTGAATATTAGAAATAAATAATAAAAATTGCAAATAAAAACCTTGCAGCAAAGATTAAACTGGATAGATCCTGGAAAGCAGTGAAGTTCATGGCAGAGAAGCTTAGAGTCTAATTGGTCAGACAGGATACAAATAGATTCAAAGCAAGTGATATTCAAGATAAATAGTAAATAGTTAAAAGGGAGAAGGAACTAGAATTAAGAGAAACTGGGAAATGTTTCCTGTAGGAGGAAGAGTTTTAGTTGGGACATGAATGAAGCCAGGAAATCTGGGGATGCAGAAATAAGGAGGGAGAGCATTCCAGGTCTGCAGGATATTCTGAGAAAATCTCTAGAGAGAGAGTATCTTCTTTGTAGAATACCAAGGAGGCCAATGTCACTGAATGAAAGAATGCATTATAATGAGTCAAATGTGAGAAGATTGGAAAAGAAAGAGAGGGATAGATTATGAAAATCTTTGAATGCCAAATTGAGTATTTTGTATTTGATCATGGAAGTGATAGGGAATTAATGGAGTTTATTGAGTAAAGGGTAGATATTTTTGGACCTGTGCTTTAGGAAAATTACTTTGGCAGCTAAATGGAGAATAGATCAGAGTAGGGAGGGAATTGAATCTGGTAGACCCACCAGCAGACTCTTATAATGGCCTATGCATGCGATAATGAGGGCCTCAACAGAGTAGTGCCAGTATCAAAGGAGAGAAGAGAGCATGACTGAGAGATGTTGCAAAGGGATAATGGACAGCTCTTGGCAATAGATTGGATATGGGAAGTAAGAAACAATGGTCAAAGATGACCCCTACATTGAAAATCTGAGGATCAGGAGAATGGTGTTGCCATCAACAGTTAAAGGAAAGTTAATGGATAAGGGTTTAAGGGGAAAGACTATAAGTTCACTCTTAGATATGATGAGTTTAAGATGTCTATGAGACATCTAGCTTGAGATGTCTTAAAGACAGTTAAAAATGTGAAATTCAAGGTCAGCAGAGAAGCTGAGGACAGATGGGTAGATTTGGAAATTACCAGCTTAGAGATAGTAATTAAATCCATTAGAGTTGAAGAGATCACCAAGGGAATTAGTATAGAAGGAAAAGAGAGGAAAACCTAGGACGGAACTCTATAGGACACCTATGCTTAGAGGGTGTGATCTAGATGGAGATCCAGCAAAGGAGACTGAGAAGGAGAAGTCTAATAAATAGGAGGATAGTCAGGAGAGAGGGTCATCTTGAAAATATGAAGAGAAGAAAGTATTAAGGAGGAGAAAGTTATCTATAGAGCTAAAGGCTTCAAATGAGAATTGATAAAAGGTCTTTGGATTTGGCAGTAAGAGATTGTGGGAAATTTGGGAAAGATTATTTTCAGTGGAATAATAAGGTCAGAAGACAGAATATAGTGTCTACTATATGCAAGCCATTGTACTAAGCTTTACATAAAATGTTATCTTCAAAACAACTCTACAAAATATGTGTTAATATTATCTCAATTTTATATTTGAGGAAGTTGAGGCAGACAGAGGTTAAGTGATTTGCTCAGGGCCACACAGCTAGTTAATATATTAAGCTTCATTTAAAATCAGGTCTGCCTGACTCCAGGCTCAGAACTTAGATAGGATCTCAAGGGCAAGCATCGCATAGGACAGAGACCTCTAACTGAATAGCTTTAGATGAATTTTGTGGAGTTGTGGAGCTTGTTTTTCACAGATTTCCTGTAGACTACTGTAATACCTGTGCCATAACCATTTGTGGACATCATTTAGTCCATCTTTATGGAATAGCCTTGTTCGGGCTATAATGGCTACTGAGATCAATAAACTCCCAATAAAATCTCCAAGTTAGTAACGGAGAAAACCTACCTTCATGGGATTCTTCCATTAATAAATATTTGAATATTTGAATAATTGAATATTTGAATGAAGTAGAGCCATGTTTAATATTACAAACTTGTTTAATTTATCTACTTGTTACATTGTTTTTTGTGAAGCAGTATATGTCCTAGATTTTCAGAACTGCCTTTAGGCTATCCTATATGTTTGTAGATTTATTGATTTAAATGTTGAATGTCTATACAAATATACTGATACACTCCGGTTATTAGCTTTAACAAGTCACTAAAGATTCCAAGGTTTTGGCAGTTCTCTAAGAGTACAAGTGACAGAGAATTTCAGCAAGAGTGAATGAAATTGTAAGTCTGGTCCCTTTCTTTTGTGCCTCAAGAAATACCATGGGGTTATGGAAGAAGAATGACATCAGAATCAGGGGAGAATAGGGTTCAGACCCAGCTTTGGACATACTGGATATGGGACCCTAGTCTATTCACTTGACTGTTTATCTGTCTTTCCTCTTGGCTATTCTCTCTTCTCTAGATTTTTTTGAAACTACTCTGTTGGTTTTCCTTCTTTGTCTTTCACCACCATGACTCAGTTGCCCACTTCTGTGGTCTCCTCCTATTGATGAGTTCTTTTTGGAATTTCCATGAAGGGGAGGGCCCAATAATACTTGCATGATCCTTCTCTCTCCTCCCACTTTTTCATCTTCTCCTTTATGTATCAACTTTCTCCATTAGGACATAAACTCCACACAAGAGCAGGTACTGTCTTCCTTTCTGTTCATATATTAATCCCCAATGCTTAGCATATTGCCTGACACATAATAAGAGCTATTCTTTCTCATCCTTCTTCCTTATTCTTTACCTATATCACCTCCTCTAACTATACATTGTTCTATATTATATCATAAGTGAGCTTGGACAATATAGGTATAATTATCATCCCACTTTTTCATCTTCTCCTTTATGTATCAACTTTCTCCACCACACAAGAGCAGGTACTGTCTTCCTTTCTGTTCATATATTAATCCCCAATGCTTAGCATATTGCCTGACACATAATAAGAGCTATTCTTTCTCATCCTTCTTCCTTATTCTTTACCTATATCACCTCCTCTAACTATACATTGTTCTATATTATATCATAAGTGAGCTTGGACAATATAGGTATAATTATCATCTTTATGCAAATGATTACAAATCTCTATATGCAATATTTTCTCTCCCACATTCTGCTCATACATCTCCAACTTCCTTTTGGACATCTTGAACTAAAAATCCTGTTGGCATCTCAAACTCAAGATGTCCAAAACAGATTTCATTTCCATTCATCCTTCCAAATTTCCCTGTTACTGCTGAAGGTCCAATCCTCTTCCCAGTCTTTCAGGTTTGCACACTGATTGTCAACCTCAACTCTTCCTTTCATGAACCCAACCAGTTGCCAAATTCTGCAGGTCCTGGCAATGTGGAATACGTCCTGTTCTCTTCACTTATGTAGCCACAATCCTGATTGAGGTCCTCATGACCTGGCTTCTGGATTATATTACATTGATTGCCTTGGTTCAAATCTCTTTCTGCTCGACTCTCCTTTAGGAGGAATGGAAAAATCATTAGTATAATGTCAAACACTATGCTAAGTGTTTTATATATGTTAACCCATTTGATCTTCACAATAACCTTGCAAAGAAGATACTGCTATTATTCCCATTTTACAGTGAAAGAAACTGAGGCAGACAGTTAAATGACTTGCCCATGGTCATTGAACTAGTAATTATCTGATGTCAGATTTGAACTCAGATCTTCTTGACTCTAGGTTTAGTGCTCTATCCATCTGATAACCTGAAAATCTAACCATATCATCCCTCTGCTCAGTGAGCACAAGCAGCTCCTGATTACCTCCAGGATAAAGTATAAAACCCCTTTGGCTGGGCATTTAAAGTTCTTCCTAAACTGTTTTCTTCCTACCTTCTAGTCTTCTTCTACCTTGTGCTCCTTCATATACCTTATAATAAACTACACTGACCTCTTTAAAATTTCTGAAACATAGAATCAGCTAGATAGCACAGTGGATAGAGTACAAGGCTTGGAAATAAGAGACTCTGGGTTCAAGTCAGGCATTTTCTAGCTGTGTAATCCTGGGCAAGTCACTTAAACCCAGTTGTCTAGAACTTATTGCTCTTCTGCCTTGGAACCAATAATTACTATCAGTTTTAAGATAGAAGGTATGGGTATTAAAATAAAATAAAATAATAATAATAATGTCAATAATAATAGAAGTCCTCAAAGACAACACTTTATCACATTTCTCCATGTCTTTTCACTAGCTGTCCTTCATGTCCTGAATACTTTGTCCCATAGCCTCCTCCCCTTAGTATCTCTGGCTTCCTTCAAGACTCTTCTGTAGGAGACCTTTCAAGGTCCCCTAAACTGTCAAAAGCTTTCAGATTACCTTCTGTCTCCACTGTCTATGCCTTGCATACATGTAGTTACTTACCTGTTGTCTCCTACATTAGAGCAAAGGTGCTAAACCAGTGACTTTTTTTGTTTGTTCCTTTTTGTTTCATTTTTTTTATGTCCAGGACCTTGCACAGTTCCTGGCACATAGTATGTGCTTAATAAATCCTCATTGACCAACTGACTGACATAACCTTTCAGTAGCCCGGGTAACGCTAAGATTTAAATTTGCAGACAGTTGGACATCTTCATAGGGAGACAGGGTTTCCCCACCAGAAACTCCAGAGAAGATCCAAAAGTTCATTAACAGCAACAAATCCTCCAGGAACTCCTTGAAGGCACGGACTCTTTTTCAATTTGTATTTGCATCCCTAGTACCTAGATGAGTGCCACACAAATCATTTATCTGTGAATAAAAAGAAATATTTCTTAAATATTTTTAATATTTAAAAAAGCTGCTTTGTTGCCATGACCAGTGGTTGAATTTCTTTTACTTATGGCCACAAAGTCCATCAAGATGGAGGTTGGTGATTGTCAGTTCAGGTTGGGCGAGTCTGTTCAGAGTATGTGGTATATCAACATCTGGAGAAAACTTTGATTCCTTACCTACTTTAGTCAGGAATAGATGCGTATCTTTACACCCTATTCTACATACTATTTTAGTCATGAATATATCATTAAATATTATTGAGCATCATAGAACTTTTTAAAAAATCTCAAATGTAAGCAGCTTTTTTGTACCCTCTTTTAGCTCATCATTAACTTGATTCCTAATGAGAATCTAGTAAGGTGTAAGCAGCAGGAAAAATATGTGTATTTATTATATATGTGTGTATATGTACACACACACATATGTACATATATGTATATGGACACACATACATCTATGTTGAAACTGAGAGTGAGAATGCTAAAAGAAGGTTCTTTTCAAGTTCATGAAGAAGAGAAGCTAGTTTCATTTCAATGCAAAAAGGAGAAAAATGGACAGTTTCCATTCCTGAGCAGATGGTTCAAAAACTTGATAGAAACTGGACAAACCTGGATTACAAGAACATTCCAAATAACTTTGGTCTAGGAAACAATTTGGGGATCAGAACATTTCCATTCTGGTGGCATTATATATTCTCCCTGTCATTGCTCCAGCTTTGTTAATTTAGCATGCAAGTTTTTTTTTAAATAATTACCCACATGCTATCCATGTCTAATTACTTTCAATTTATTAAAAGGAAAGATGGAGAGACAGAAATGGACTACTAATGCCATTATTCATTACTGCAGCTCTTAATAATGTTACAAGCTACAAGAATTTTACTTTTATAAAACTAAGTTTAGAGACATATGATTTCATTACTATAAAGATCTCCCAAAGGAGGAAATTTGCCAATGCAACTCAGCATCTTCTCAGGAATTCACAGTCTTAAGAGAGTTGGTTAAATCACCAAAAGGTTAAGTGACTTACTCAGGGTCATACAGGCAACTTCTAGCAAAGACAAATCTTGAAGTGATGTCTTTCTGACTTTGAGGCCTTCTTTCTATCCACCAACCATGCATACTTTCCCTTACAGACTAGTAATAACAAAGTGCCCTAAAGGATTGATACTGGAATTTTAAAACCATGGTGAAACCTAGGCCCCACTCTAGTTAATGATATTCTAATGTGTGCTTGTGTAAACAGAAATAGGAATGCCCATGAATACTGTTAATACCACCAAAATGCCTCTGCAAAGTTTTAGCATATTTCTGCTTTAAGTGTGGAATATGGGGGGAAAAAAACATGATATAATATTAGACATCAACTCTGCAACTGGCTCTGGGCCCAAAAAAGCAGCACTAAACCTCTTGGTTTCAAATACAATCTTAGCCACAATGTTTTGACGTGGTGGGAAGAAGATAGAGACACGATTTCACGTGTGCCTACTGCTGTGAAAGATACTTTCTGATAAAAAAAAATTAGGCATAAAATTAAGCAAAGACACAAAACCAAGTGGATTGTCTGTTTTTCACTCATAAAATTTGAAAAATAATAATTCACCATAGATGGAAATTTTCCCTTCAGCAATTAGATAACTTTACTAAAAAGTGGGTATAGTATGACCATTAAATAGCTGATAAGAAAAGTTGAACACAGAATTTTTTTCTAAAATCCCTCAAAAAAGTATCAGATTAAAAATTGCTCATAAACTCCTTAAATGCCATAAATAAATATTAATATTTTCCAAAAAGATTGTGTTATATCTAATCCTGACTTTTTCCTTTGTGCAAATCATTTCAATGCATGTTCTTTTTTATTTTTAATTTCATTAGTTTATATAAAAAGCTTGAAATTTTTAATAAGGGGCTATAGGGAGTTCTTTGGCTTTTAAAAGCATATATGTATATACATATACACACAATTTACCAGAGAAAAGGAAAAAGAATTATAAATGCTGAGAGGATTCTTAACTTCACTACTGGAAGGAATTCCCCCCACAAATGAAATAACGGAACTGTTGAAATATGCATATATAAAATCAGTTTTGATTTTTTTTAATTGGCATAAATTAAAAAGCATCATTTGACAGGTAGTCAAGTAAAGCTGATAAATGAAAACCTCTTATTATGGTGTTAATTCAATCTAGGTAAGATTGCATCTGATAATCTCATGTTTCTTTGAAGAAAATTTCAGAAATATTAAAAAAAAACACTTGTGCTTCTATAGCAAGAGTTGAGCCCCTCTCAGTGCTATCGCCCCTTTCTACATCTATCATTCAAAATGGGCTCAAACATCTAAACTGCTTTCTTCTGCTGCATTTAGCAGGTTACAATCATGGTCAAAAGGCGAAAATTACATTTGTTATATCATCCAAGTAAAATTTAGATGACTTGAGGTTAAAAAAAAAAACAGCCTGTCTAAAAGGAGTTTCATCTCCTTTGACCTGTCAGAGTGAGACCAGTGAGCGTGAACTGAGCTTTTGGAAAGCAGCAAAAGTACTTTTTTTTTCCATCATCAGCTTTTCTAGGGGCAAAGAAAAGCTCAGGCAAAATACAGAGTCATGCATGACAACCAACAGCAAACAACTGTGAAAGGGACTCTGTGGCATCTGAGATGATGGAATTAGATAAAGACAAAAGGATGCAGGAGGTCAGAGGGATAGCCTCTTTCAGTAAGACAGTCACTCCTATTCATGGTCAAAGTAAATGTTCTTGTGAGAATGAGGAGCCAATCAATATTTTTATGTTCAATATTCAGCTCAGGGTCAGACAAAGGCTCTCTTATTTCTGCAGCATTAGTCACAGATGTTAGCTGAATTATCTTTGTTACTCAAACAATGCTTCACAGAGGAATGTCTCACATATAGAGCTTATACATGCGCAGCTACAAATTTTGACCACCATCGCTTAAGTTATCAGAGCTGTTCTACTTTTTTATATAAGTACATTTTGCCTCTTATTTACCCCAAAGTCAATGGGCAGATGAAGACGGCGATGGATGACTTGTAGAGCATCTTTTTGAGTCTGGAGGAGAAGATATAACTTGAATGAATTCAAACCTCACACTGAGAAAATAACATCCACCCACCCATCAGCCCTTCACAAACAAGGGACCAACAGCTTTATGGCATAAACATGAGCAGTTCAAATGATCTCAAATCTTCATAGAAGAGAATTCATAATTCTATGGAACTTATTTGGCTTTAATAAAAGAGACGATTCCCCACAGGGAAAACCTCACTCCTGGCATGGATGTCTCTCAGAACTATGGAAACACTGAAGTGTCTACAAACTTGCAAAGCCCAGACATACAATTAAACATGTGGTCAATAATTTCATACAAAAATATCTGCATATATATATTTTTTTTTCCTCCATACACACAGCATCCTTAGTGCCTTTAAGGATTCATGTAACATAAATAAAGGAACTGTAGCCAAGTGGAAAAAAAAAAAGGACAAATGAATAATTCATGAAGCAAGGCTTTCTGACATACCCGGCTGCTTTGGGCTGTCTAAAAATAGATCAGTTAAGGGTAACATGCAATAATTTGCTTCTGAAGACTGTTAAAGGAAGATTTTACTTGAATTTTTCTCCATATACTTATTCACCGGTGAACCTCTAGTCCCATATAAATACCATGAGATCTTCACATTGTTTTAGAGGAGAGAGAGGGAATTATGGCAAGTATATATGCAGAGTTGACTTGCAATGACTTTTCTCCCTGTTGCCTTATTAGCATGTAGCTAGAAGGCACGGCATGCATCTTTGCTTCAGTGTGTTCTATGTAAATAACTGGAGAAAACCTGTGTTTACTAATAGATTTAAAATAATCTTTTGAGTAATGTATTTTTTAGGCAGCATATTTTATGAGAAATGTTCAATTGGGGGCAAAACCATTTTCTATCAATTTGAGACTCTCTCTACATATTTTTAATCCATGGCATATTAAGCAAGTGTAAAGATTTGTTTTACAATAACAACGCATAAAAAACAAGATAATAGTGAGGGTAGAACATCCGGGAAAGGACAAATCCCTCTTTACTCTTAACTGTGAGGAGCACTTTAGAAAGAATATCTGTCCCTGAATCAATTTATCACAGTTGCATATTCAGAAAGTTATATTGTCTAAACTAGAGCTTGGTTCCTAAACAAGAAGGCATTTTTCACCCTGTGCTCCAAACAACCTATCCAATAATTTCTGGAAAGGCAAGGAGTTTTTTTAGGTAATGAAATGTATAAAAAAGAAGAAAACATTTAAAAACATATTCTTGCATGAATAATTTCTCATTCTTCACCAAAATTTCTTATTTTTATTCCATTCATTAGTGTGTTGAACATATTAAGTATAATGATACTGAAATAAGAATCAACTTAGACTTGATTTTTTAAAAAAGAGCCCTTGTGTTCACACTATGTCAACACTATGTTCCTTATATAATTAGACTTTTATTTATGGTATAGATTTATTTTTATATTGTCAACTAATTGAGTCTGAAAAATATTTCAATGTGAAATAATGTAAAAAGTAATGTAAAAATAATTCTACAACATAATATGGCCTCAGAAAAACAAGCAGAATGTACTTACTTTAAAGAAGAAAACAAATCATTTGTTATAAACTGAATCTCATGAAATGCTTCTACATTCTAGAAGTGTAAAGTGACTGTATACTTAGAATGGCCTAATCACATTTTAATGCTATCTGGTTATAAGAATCTTCACCTATATTTCACTTTTAATATGATAATTTATGTTAGAAATTAGCATAATCCACATAATTTTCATCGCTACCAAGAAATGTCATCTTTATAAAAACACCCCAACTCAAATGGGGTAGCCCCCCGGACACATAGTAGCTGAGCTGTCATTCCTCATTATTTTCAATAACACAATTATTTCACTGACCTACTTTTCCAGTGACCATTAACCTCTTATTGGCAAAAATAAAAGCAAAATTTAGAGTTTGTTTCTTTGAACTAGTTACCCTTTTTCTTGCAAAAGATCTTTATTGTCTTAATTAGCTAAAAAACTCATTTTCTATTTATACTCAAGGTAAACCAGTTAGGATTGCAAGTTTCCCTAAAATAGTGAGAATGCACAACCCATTCAATCTCTTTCAAACTGTGTTTATTAAATCTTTACATCTGTGAACAATAAAATATAAATTACAAATCAAACCAGCAAAAAGTTGACTTCTTTACTAATAATTCCAATTTTGTGTTTCAAGAAAGATAGTTAAATTAAAATGAGTTCCCTTGAATTTAGTTTTCCTAATAGAGAACTTTAAATGTTGTTCCTTCTATTTTTGGTTATAATCTGCTAATTAACCAAATTTATAAATGCAAAGAAAAGTTCACTTAATCCATTTTAAATTCATATCTGACAGAGAAGATTTATGTAACTTCTCCTGTCCACCATGCCGATGGGTTCGTTGAGATCCTCTTTACACTTGTCTTCGAGAAAATGGCAAGATGTGACATGGTGTGTTAACTTGGTCTCCCTACCAGCCATATAACTGAAATGGAACTTGCCGACAGCTAATGACCTTACACTCTTCCTCAGAAATTTGTTTTGGGATTTTGGATTTCTACTCGTTTATGGATTTTTTAAAAAGGCAACTCTGATTAAATATAAACAGAACAGCTAGGAACTTGTCACATCAAATAAGTAAATCCTAAAATCCTAAAAAGTTCTACTGAACCCCAAGGGCTGGCAATCAGACCCCACATAGCACTAAATCCTATAGGAATCATTGAAAGTTAATAGAACTTTGCAGGGCAGACTCCTTTGGTTCTCTAATCCTTTCCCCTCTTCTTGCCTTTGGCAACTTTCCATAGGGAAGAGTGGAATAATCTTGAGGGGCCCAGGCTCATGGTTTTCTTGAGTATTTTAACTTGTATTTCCAGAGCTTAGTGTAGTACCTGGAATATAGTTAAGTATTTACTAAATGGTTTTCCTATCTACCTGAAGTATGTCTACTAACTATTATGAGAGCCTTATTTCGAGAAAGCTTATTTTATGAGGTCAGGGCATTGACTAGTTCAGAACACAAAAATGTCAAGGTGCCTTCTGCTATTATCCCTCCCATAATGTGGAAGTTTGCATTACAAGCTAAAAGTCAAAATGGTAATAGACAAAATTGGAAACACATACAAAACAGTTTAACTAGGGCTACTGAATTGTTGACAAGAAAGGATATAACAAGGACTACACAACCCAAATATGTCAATTAAAATAAAAGTCAAAGGAGCAAATTGAACTGAGCAAATGCAATGAACTAGTAAGAATATAAATCTGGAGAGAAAATAAACCTTAAATGGATACTGCAGAATTAATTATAACCCTTTTGACTATTCCTGAAGAACTTTTGGGTCTTCTGTTATTTTGCCCAGGCAAAATTAATCTACCATAGAGGGCACATTCCTGACTGAGGAGTTTCAGATCTGAAAGCAGAGAGCAATAGCTTCAAAAAATATGAAAGGTCTCTTGTGGACACTGGTGATCAGCCATAATTCTCTATGGCCAGAGCATATATAAAATGTAGAGTATAGGAATCAAATGAAATATAATAAATTGTTTTTATTCATTGTTTGATGGTGGTGAAATGAGAAATGAGAAATAGCAATCATGTAGTAAAGGTAGTTGAGCAATTGGATTTAAGGATCTTTAATTAGCTTCCACTTAAGTCAAGCAAGTTAGATGCAGCAAGGTCCTACATCTAAACTCAGGCTAGGGTCTGATTGACAACCCAGAACCATATCTGTCACAAGTGTGGAACAACCATTGAAAATTTTAATATGAATTAAGTCATAATTGAAATGCCTCAAATAGCCTTCCTTCCTGATCACAAAATCCCAAGGTCCCATTACTTATACTCATGCCATCTCTTATTGGTATAACTCCAGAATATGTGGGATAGACTAACCATAGTTAGAAAAAGAATTTTTTTCCTTGAGAACTACTGACACTTTCTTCTTTTTTTTAAAGGTCTGAGAGTCATATTCCTAAAACATTAAGCAACTTTGCAATCTCAAGAATACGATATTTTAACATCTCTCTATACTTCTCCTTAATCCCCTACCAAATCCAAAAAATGCACACACACACACACACACACACACACACACACACACACACACACACACACACTACCCAAAACCTGAAAAAGAAAAAATATGTGGAAAACTAAGAACGAAATTATCTTCATTGGAAGGAAAAATGTCTCTTATTTAGATGACCATCTATTTCTAGTGTGGTGAAGCAGAAAAATTATTGGACCAGAAGTTAGGAAAATGCTAGGTTAAAATCCCACCTGAGACATTTGCTGTAGTTGTGTACAAATTATTCAAAACAAGGTAAAATTTGTTGACATACAATAAATCTTAAAAAGTATTTTCTTTAAAATGATGTTAATATGCAACGTGTCCTTTTTTGTATAATCACCTGTTTCATATGATTTGACATTTCTTTCACAAGATTTTGACACATTCTTTAATTTTCCAAGAAACCATCCTGTCACATTATACCTCATGCACATATATAGTGAAAAGTCATTTTTTCCAAGTTTGAGCCTGATTATATCCCATAGTTTTTTATGTGGTTTAAATCAGGTATTTTTCCAGGTCAATAAGGCATTTTAATCTCCATTTCTTAGATACATTTCTTAATATTTCATAATACCATTCATGGAGGAGTAATGGTCAGAAAGAGCCACTTCTTTCCCTTTGAAGGATGGTGAGTGTGGCTTTATGGGAACAGATTGATAGCTCTCTTCTAGGGATGATGGCATCATTAATATGATCAGTATTAGAACGAGAATTGGTATATGGTAAGGGTAGGGCAGCTAAGTGATACAATGGATATAGTTAGGATAACTCATCTTCCTGGGTTCAAAGTCAACCTCTGAAATTTATTAGCTATGTTGATCTGGATAAGTCATTTAATCCTTTTTGCCTCAGTCTTCTCATCTGTAAAATTAGCTGGAGAAGGAATTGGCAAATAACTCTAGAATCTTTGCCAAGAAAACACTAAATGGGATCATGAAGAATCACACATGACTGAAAAAGGACTAAAAAAAACAACAAAAGTTTTGAGGGTAGAGTAAATAGAATAAAAGAGTTCCAAATATGAAAGAGTTGAAATCTCCTCAGCCATGATTTCTTCTCAAGGCAAAGCTACTAGTAAAGCTTCTCAGAAGTTGACTCTAGAAGTAAATCATGGCTGTGTTCTTCCTGAAATAGTAGGCCAGGAAGAGAAAAAGCTTTCACCAAACAAAAGAGAACCCTGAGAGAAGAAAGAGGACTTAGCTTTTTATGCCTCTTTCTGTATGCTTACATGAACATGGGATGGTTCATAATAATGACTAAGTAACACAAAACAAGGACAATTATTAAATGTCTGCTTTGTTCAAGGGCTTGGCTAAATGCTAGGGATACAAAGAAAGAAAGAAAAAAACAAAAACAAACAATAGCAACAATAACAAAGTTGTTAGACAATATGCTACAGACAATAACATGCCTCACTTTTTTTTAGAATATTTTCCAATGGTTACATGATTCATGTTCTTTCCCTCTCCCCAAACCACCCCTATAGCTGACACGCAATTCCACTAGGTTTTACATGTATCATTGATCAAGATCTATTTCCATATTATTGATAGTTGCACTAGGGTGATTGTAAAGTCTAGTGGAACATTACAGGCTAACAGATTAGAGGAGGAGATCCTCTTTCTTGGTCACCTAATGTAATATTCCCCTAGACTTTTTCTCTTGGGGTCATATCAACACTGTCATGTGTTTATCAAAAACTTCCATATCTGGACAGTGTTAAAGCTAGTATTACAAATTATAGTCCTTTCAGTGACTAAGCAGTAGTAGCTAATGAGTTTTTACAGAGTTTGAAAATTGACTAGACCAACATAAAGTACCTAAAAATGAATTTTAACAAGAAATACCAACATTTCAAAATTTTAAATAATTAACATTTAAAATGGTGGGGGGAAGTTTGCCAGTGTGTATCTTTTATACTTCTAAAGGTATTAAAGCTTAAAACTTCAATGAGCATTTTGGGATCACACTCAGTTGATATGTTTGATAGTTTTGCTAAACTACATTTTTTCTCTTTTTTTTGTTCTTTGTTACAAAAGATGACTCCTTGGGTAGGGAAGAGGAAAGGATATCTTTGGAAATTAAGGTAATGTGAAATTAAAAAGATATTTTATAAAATAGAAAAATAATGAGAATATTTCTAGTTAATCTTTAAATTTTGTTCTCTCTCTAGATCTTATTGTTAGCTAAATGAAAAGAGAAAATCCTTCTCTCCATCAATGAAATCATTCATTCCAAATCAGGTTGCTTAATTATGCACAAAAATCTCTCTACAGTCAAGGAAATATTCCAGGGATGAGTAATAGGGGGTGGGGTGGGAAAACTAATTAATTTTGTGTCTTATTAAGATAATAGTGTGGGAAGCCAATAAGAGAAACAGAGTCTCAAATAGATAAAAATCTGAGACTCCTCTTTTGACTCCTTTTCTGATCCACACCTTTTTTAATGAAAAGCTTTAAGCTCCTAGCAAACCAGAAGTCAAGAGGTTAACATTCTCTCCTTTGGTCAGAAATACAACTGTTTTTGTTACAAAAGTAGTTTAGACACTCAAGGTCATAAATTCCTCCAGGAGGGGCATTTTGCCCCTGAGAAAATATTCCCTGTCACAGCTTTCTGATAAGGACCCAGCCAAAGTTAGACCTTAGCCTTGTTCTATTTGGAAGTTGCTGAGAATCTTTGTGTTTTGATATGACATAATTTGTGTTTCTGCACAAACATGAAATTTTGGGGAGGTTCTTTTGTGTGAAGTGAGTCTTGAAGTATATATAATGAACTCCATGCTGCAAGAGACAGAGCTGGAAGCATGAGCTAAAAGATCTTCTGTGTCCCTTATTTCCTTATCAACTAAGCTGTCTTTATCACATTATCTGGAGATGATAGACAGATCTTGAGATAAATAGTATTTGTATATCCTAATGTTAGAAATATCCATGATTTTACCTCTAGCAGTGCCACTCTGCCCTCTAATTCTTCCCAACAGTCTTCCATTTCATGTCACTAGTCTGGGAGAGTCAATTGGTTTGGTATCATTAAGTATTTTTTGCCTCCTTTTTAAACCAAAGAGACATATCGAGCTGATCTGATTTAAATTGTAAATATTTTTGTTTCTATATGTACTTTAAATGACATGATCTAGTGGGCTTTTTCTTTAAGGGAAACTCTAGCTCTCTATGCAACTCATAACTGTAAGTTTCATGGTCTCTTTCACATATGAAAAAAGGTTCAATGAGTGGATTATCCACCGTGATCTTAGGCAACAGTAGTTCTCTTAATATCACAATTATATGCTTGTCAGCAAGAGATAGGTCCTGGACCAGTAATTTTAGTAGAATAGGGAATTCCAAGTAAAGAAATTCTACAAATTCAATCTTCAGCTTATAGTCTTACAGTTGCCTAGAACACTGAATGCTTAATAGATTTATCCAGCCTCATACAGTCAGTACATGTCAGAAGTGGGATTTGAACTCCAAGCTTCCTGTCCTTCAGACAAGGTCTCTAATGCCCATATCGCACCATTTTCCCTGCTTGTTATATACTAAATATATTTGTGTGATTTGGTTTCTTTCTTTAAAACTTATATACAAAAACTTATTTTCCAATTTAAATCCAATTTAAAATTTTGTTTCATGTTAAAGTACTTATAGTAATGATCTTTTTAAAGCACTCAATTTTAAATGATTAAAAAATCATTTAGAACACTAAGTCTGAATAAAATATAGCTACATTAGTTTATTAAAGTTAAATTATTCTTATAACCTATAAAAAAGAAAAGTTAATATTTGACATTTGATTTTTTTTTAATTTCTTCCTTGACCCAAATATTTTCTTTGGGTTGCAGAAGAGCAGGAAACAATCCAAATGAAATATGCAAGACTGAGCATCTTAAAGGGTTGGATGAAGAATTAGGAAAGCTTTTTATTTTTTATTTTTATATCTCTATGGTAAGTGTTCTTTCTTACTTCTGTGGATATATCTGTCCTCCTACTAGAATAGAAGGTCCTTGAGGACAGGAACATTTTTCATTTTGTCTTTATATCTCCATTTTCCAATTCAGTGCCTGGCACATAGTAGATGATTAAGAAATGATTCGTGATTGATTGTCTAATTGAGCTGACCTGAATTGATGATGTACTGAGAAATTCATAATTGTTTCCTATAAAGTATCTTTTGCTTTACTTGGTCCATTTAAATCACTTTATAATGTTAAGTATCCTATTTCATTTTTAACCTTGCATAATGATGGACTGGGTGCCATGACCTAATTAATCTTGACTGTTAAAATATCGGTAAGTTATTATGGACTTGCCTTTTAAAATAAACCTAAATTAAAGCTAGCAAACACTTGCAAACAAAGAGATGAGATTTTTTTAAGCTGTAGGTATATGATGAATGTCAATGATATGTTAGTTTTCCAACTCCAAAAGCAGCAACATAATGATATTCTCCTCTCTCTACCTATGATTCAAACTAGTCTATATGACTGCAGCTGAAAATGCTCATTCTGGTCCTAGTGAACCATTTGTCAATATTGTTGTTAAATTCAGCTCTCATACTATTGATTTTAATCAATAAACTAAAAGTTACACAATCACCACAGACCAACAAAGGCCTCATAGAATTTCAAAGAACCATCTGGCTTGAGAGAGAACATACTGTACTATACAGTGAGGTACAGAAGGGGTACCATATTGGCTCTTCAATACACTGGAGAGAAGGTTTTAAGTCCCAGCATTCTATGCAAATGGACCCCTTGACCCTCTGTCAGCAGAGCATCCACTTTGATATATTTCTCAAAAATGGTGATCAATAACACAGGAAAAAAGAAAAATGAGTCATTACCAATAGACAGTCTATGTTTCCTATTGGTATTAAATTAAATTGAATTGAATCAAATTAAATTAAATTAAATTAAATTAAAGGATCTAGAAGATAACTCCTAAGTATGGTATGTGGAAAACCCATGGAAGATTTAAGAGAGAAGAAAAGTAAGAACCAGTAGATAGGAGTGTCATACCTGGCATCAGGAAGACTCATCTTTTTCTTAATTCATATTTGGCTTCAGACATTTACTTTCTGTGTGACCTTGGATAAGTTCTCTTAACTCTGTTTGCCCTAGTTCCTCATCTGTAAGATAGGAAAATAAATGGTAAACCATTCTGGTATCTTTGCTAAGAAAACCCCAAGTGGGGTCACAAAGAGTTGGACACAACTAAAAAAAAAACAGAAGCAAAACCCTCACAAGATGAAAGGGAATGGATAGGTTGGGATGCATACTATGGAGGGAGTAATGACTTGGATGAGATCACAAATATATCGAAGAAAAAGGTATATCATATATATCCAAAAAGGGTTAGGTCAAGTTTCATTGCCTCTGTGATACCTTCATGAGATACATTAGCTCTTCCCTGTATTTTTAAGATAGTTATGGTTTAAGATAGTTATGCTTATAAACATATTTTTTAAGATTCTACCTTATCTTGTGTCTAGAATTTAAATCTCACTTTGTTCATATTGTTTCCTTTTCATTGTTCAAAGATATAATGGAAGACATTGTTTTTAGTACACAGAACCTAAATTATTACTTGGGTGTGGGAGAAGAGGTTGTAATGAATGAAGCAGAAAGGCTTTGCATGATAGCACTTTAAATCTGAAAAAAATGGGTACTAAGAAAAGTAATTTTCCTTAAAAATGAGGAAGAAAAAAATAATTGGAAAATGTCTTGTCTATAAATTCCTTTGGGCAGCTGTTTATGTATGGGAGAATATAGGGGATCATTTGCAATAGCATCTCTTTTGTTTTGTTTTGTTTTTAATCTGAATTGCTCTCAGCAAAATAACATCCCCCCCCCCCTCAGGTGATCTATTTAGCGTCCTACACAGATTCTCCACAGAAGAAAAATAACTGTGTAGAATAAAAACTATTGACATGGGGCAATCTTTAAGAAACTTGTTCACTTCTGACCAGTATTTTTGGAACTTAGTAGGCAAAATTCACAATTACATAAAGGAAAACAGAACAAACAAAAATGTAATCTCATTATAAGTAACATTTATAAGATGCAGAATATATTAATCTGTTTTAATATATAGTTAGCTGTCATTTTTGTTAAGAGATGAGCAAGAGATTGGGGGCATGTGATTGTCCATTCTCTCTTCAGAGATATTGGCCTAGAATTATATCCAGCTGCCTCCATAAAGTTTCTTAGTCCATGAGAAATAAATTTATGTTACAAGTCACTATCTTGATGACTATCCTTTAACAGGGAAGAAGTACACTCATATTCAAAGGCTTGACTGTCTTCCCACTAAATACACCAATTAGGTAGACAGACAGACAAGGCAGACAGATAGATAGATAGATAGATAGATAGATAGATAGATAGATAGAGTAAATAAATAGTACTTTATTCAAAGAGCTCCTAATTTAGTGGGAAAGATATCATACAAATAAGATAGCTGCAGAACAAATTGGAGATAATCTTAGAATGGAGGCACTGAGATCATATAGTTAATATTTGTCTGAGGCAGGATTTGAGATGGTCCTCTGACTACAAAGCCCTTGCTCTCTCCATTGTATCTTGGGGCTTTAGGGGACTTCCAAGCAAATAATCTCCATTGTAAGAGGGGGGTGATGATGTTATTTGGCACCCCCACCTAATTAGAATTCGTGGGCCAAAGTTGTTCACACACACCCCTACTGGGAAGGCTTTTGAGGGTGTAATTCGACTGGGGGCTCCCCAAAATGGCTGTAATGGAGTGGATGGAAGAGGTTGTTGGGGATCGTTTGAGACCACAATGGACTTTGTCCAGTGTTCAGAGCCACTAAAGTCAATTCAAACCTCCCCCATCCCCTTCTCAAAATGTTTTTATCCCTCAAGATGGAGTAGAGTGTTCTGGTCTTCCCTTCAGCCACCCAACGACACCTCCCCCCTCAAGATCACTATTCCAATCTCTAATCATTATAACTAATATTCCTGAACAGGATTTTATTTGAAGATAAAGTAAACTTAGGGTTCAAGGGAAATGAGTTATGGGGAATCAGGATAGATGGTAAAGGTGTGGCTACTCTATCCAAATATGAACCACTTCCTGGGGTGAGCAGTACCAGATCTCTTCCAAAGTTTTTAACTCAGTAACTGTTTCAACCCTCCCCCCACCGAATAACTCCTTTCCATTAATCTAAATACCACATTTGGGGAATTACAGGGTAAATGGATCAAGCTGGTTAAGGAAAGTCCCAAGAGCCCCTCCCCCCAGAAGTCTGGGCTCTTTGGCCCAAAATGGTGTACTGCTATATCAAATCTCTTCTTATGAATGAAGTTGATAGAGGGAATGTAGCAACTGTTATCTCCAGAAAATCTCCACTTTGGGGGTTCAGAATTGCCAGTTTCTCATAAGATCAACCAATCTCTCCCATCCGAGGTTCAGAGAGCAGTAGTGTGACAGTTGGAATTCTTCACAGAATTTTCCTCTTCCTCTGGCCCCTCCCTAAGGGTTCCTCCTTCAAGATTCTTTCCTAGGCTTGTTCTTAAATCCACCTCAGAGATGCCTGGCTTTCCTTTCTTTAATCCAATCCCTCTGTTACACCATTCAACTTTGACCTGCTTTTTCTAAGCATTTCACAGCAGTATCATTTAGGGTTGGAAAGTCCAAATCCCTTGGCCCTTTGTGACATGGATTTATTTGTCAGGTATAGGCCAAAACCCAACAGAAGATCCTCTTCTCAGAAAAAAACATAATATTAAGGAAACCTACTCTCTAAGGGTGACCAGTGACTCAGACATTTAGAATTGCCTGGGAGCTCTAGAATATGAGATGATAGGTATCCTAAACTGGTTATAGTATATTAAGAGACAAAGACAGAGGTCTCCAGGATGTTCAGTGGATCCTATGCCAGATTTACGGGAGAACATGGAACATGTAAAAATGAGAAGGCATGGATGGGTTATAATCTAACTGCCTAGCACATGGTAAGCACATAAGACATGCTTGTTGACAGAATGAATTATTGGCTGAGCACCTTCAGTGATGGAATCACAAATTTATCAAATTTTTATTTGTCTTTAGGTAAATTGCACACATGTAACATGTGCCAGAGGTACGACTGAAATCCGTGTTTGGGGTGTTTTCTTACTCTTGGGCCAAATCTCTATTCGCTCTTCCTTTCTTATATAAGCATATACATTTATTATATATGTATCTATAGATATGTATCTTCTTACAAATATAATAAATCTACTGAAATATATTTCTTTCTAAACAGATGACATGTAAGAAAGCTCTTGTATATTAGGTGAACCATTATGAGGATTTAGAAGAGGAAATGGTTGGGGTTCATTCTGTACTGCTGAAGGATTTACTGATATTAGTGAGAACCTTGATCTTTTGAAGATGTAAAGAAATACACATAACTGTACAGATCTATTTATAGGCATAGATCCACATATGTGAGCTAGCTATATACATTTACAAAATTTTCTAAACAACTTTGGCTCAAGACAGAAATAAGGCTAATGATGATAACAGAGAACAGTTATTAGTGAATTCCTTAATCAAAGCCTTTAGTTGTTCTTTTGTAAAGGATGATCACATTTGGCTTTAAAAAGTACTATAGCTTTTATTCTGAACAAAATATTGACCAACATACTTGCAATATACAAATACGTTATTTCTTCCTGATATATAGCAGTAACTAAGGACTGTATTGAACACCAAAGCACATATAGAGAATATTATAATACCATTTAAAGTAAATGCTAAATTCTGTGGTTTATAAAACTATTTCCAAAGTTTAGAGGGTAGAAATGTGACTTGTACAGTGAGGAATGGGGTTAAGGATACATGATACCATGGAGAAAGTTTTGAATTTTGAGTCTCTTGGTTTGAATATCAGATGAGTCATTTACTAGCTGTGAGACTTTGGTCAAGTCATTTAACCTCTTTGGGCCTCATTTTCCTCTCTGAAAAATGAAGGAATTAAAATAAACAAAATAGAGGGTCTCTTCAAGTTCTTAATCTATAATTTCATAGAGAGCTTGGAACTTGGCGAATTGATAAAATTTGGATAATCAGAAGAAGCAGTAATGGGATTTTAACTGAATTCAAATCCTATCTATTCTATTCATTTTTCATATGACATGACCAAGGCACTTAACCTAACATGGGCCTCAATTTCCTCATTTTTAAAGTGATGTCATCTTTAAAATCAATAACTTCAGGGCAGCTAGGTAGCACAGGACTGGAGATAGGAGGTCCTGGGTTCAAATCAGGCCTCAGATACTTCCTAGCTATGTGACCCCTGGGCTGTCTTGGAATCATTATTTAGGACTGATTGCAAGAAAGAAGGTAAGAGTTTTAAAAATAAAATAACTTCAAAGGTCCCTTCTAGTTTTAAATCTATCATTATAATGCTCAATGGTACAGACATTAGAATGTGTGGGAGACAATCATGCATGCATGTATGTATGTGTATGTGTGTCTAGAAAAAAGCTGATTATAAAACTCAGGTGCATGAATGTATGCACACACCTTTTATAGAAACCTTTCCTAGTTCTTCTAAATTTAGTACCTTCCTTCCAAGACAACCTCCCCCCCCCCACAATTTACGGTTTTTTTTGTAAAGAATAACCACTTTTGGCTTAAAGAAATGCCCTTTACTTCTCAGTCTGAGCTAAATATTGAACAATATATTTGCAAAATTCAAGCATATTATTTCTTCTGGAGAAACAGTGTATCTTATGTCTTATGTATACAGGAATGTGTCTTCCTCATTAAACTGTAAACTCTGAAAGAATAAGGAATGTGTTTTTGCTTTTTTTGTATCCCTAGTGCTAAGTACAGTGTCTGATACTTAATGGGAAATTAATAAATGCCTACTGACTTGACTGAACATATCTACTGCATCATGAAGATAGGGTACAAAATCCTGATTATGTAGCAAACACAAAATAAAAAATTTGATCCTGAACCAGAAACTGCCAGACTTACTGGAAATAAAAGTCCTGCCTTCTGAGAGAATCTTTACTGAAACAGTTTTTGAAAATATAGCCACAAAGTTTCTTATATTAGCTATTGGGAAAATAAATAAATAAACTAAACTCCTTTGTAGAAAGCTCCTGCTTCATGCGGATGAATGGATTTTACAATTACCAATGAGGACATGAACCTTATTTAAAAAATAATAATAATCTAGAGTAGCAAGTCACCAGATTAAGAACCATCTATAGAGATCTGACTGAAATCATTCATACCCATCTGTCTTATGGGCATGGAATAAAGGATCACCTGTCAAATACACAGGGGTCAAAGAATTAAGAACTGGTAGAAAAACTAGTACAACCTCATTATTTTACAGATGAAAAGACTTAGTTCCTTATTGGTTAAATGACTTTTCCAAGATCCAGAGATAATTAAATATCACAAACCACTGTTAAAAAACAGGTTTTCTGGAGCAGCTAAATGTTTCAGTGGATAGTGAGCCAGGCCTGGAGATGGGAAGTTCTGGGTCCAATACTGGCCTCACACACTTCCTTGCTAGTGATCTTGGGCAAATCACTTAACTCCCTGATTCATTTTATCATCCGTTTACTATTTTCAACACTGATAAGTCATATTTTTAAAGATCATCAAATGACAATCTAATCACTAAATCCAATGACCTTTTCCCATTTCTTATCCTCTATGATTTCTAGGTAACATACAGCAAATAATCACTCCTTCCTTACATCTCCTTTAACCTTATTTCTCCCTCAATCTTTCTCTGATTCTTCTGTTTTCTTACTTATTCCTAACTACTTCACTGATTTTTTTTATCTCCTAAATGTAGAATTCCCTAAGCTTCAGCCTATAGCCTTCTGCTTCCTTATTTCTGTATTACCACATATCTTTACAATGTTAGTTCTTGGTCATGGCATGGACCAAACCAGGAAGGGATGAAAACAAGTCACAGAATGGAAGGTTAGGGAGAACTGGAAGATCTCTAAACGGAGAAACAAGAAATTTTGACAGGTGGGTAAACCAAACAGAGAATAGGACAGCCAGCAATGAAGAGAGATCCCTTGGGGTAGGGAATTAATTCTAGTCAAGTCTAGAAGCATAATGACATCCTGGTGGCATATTGTAACATGAGAGAGATTTGTACATTTTTATAAAGTTGTTATTGTAAAAACCATTCTCCTGACTTTTCTCACTTCACTCTATATCAATTCATACAAGCCTTCCCAGGTTTCTCTGAAATGATCCTTTACATCATTTTTTATGGTGCTATCATATTCCGTTATATTCACATGCCTCATCTTTAGCTATTTCTTAATTAAAGATTGACCTCTTAGAACCTTTTTTTTTTTTTTTTTTTTTAAACCCTTACCTTCTGTCTTGGAGTCAATACTGTGTATTGGCTCCAAGGCAGAAGAGTGGTAAGGGTAGGCAATGGGGGTCAAGTGACTTGCCCAGGGTCACACAGATGGGAAGTGTCTGAGGTCAGATTTGAACCTAGGACCTCCCGTCTCTAGGCCTGGCTCTCAATCCACTGAGCTACCCAGCTGCCCCCAATTTTTTTTTTTTTTAAAACCCTTACCTTCCGTCTTAGAGTCAATACTGTGTATTGGTTCCAAGGCAGAAGAGTGGTAAGGGTAGGCAATGGGGGTCAAGTGACTTGCCCAGGGTCACACAGCTGGGAAGTGTCTGAGGCCAGATTTGAACCTAGGACTTCCCGTCTCTAGGCCTGGCTCTCAATCCACTGAGCTACCCAGCTGCCCCCATGCTCTTTGCTGCTTTTCTTTTGTTCCCTTTTTTAAAATTTTCTCTTAAGAATTAGAAATATTTTTGTTTTGCTTGTGACCATTCCTTTTCTGATTTTCTCATCCTTTTTTTTTTAACATAGGACATCCTTTGTGCTCTATTTCTTCTTAAATCCTCAGTTACCTTAATATGTTTCTATACCAATCTCTGTGTGTTTAACTCTCATTTGTCTGTTTCAGAGGAATGAGGTGCATCTTCCCATACCTCCCTGCCTCCATGTTTGTGCATTCTTCTTCTTAGGCACCACAATTATGAAAAATAGTAAGTCCTACCTTTTTCTTCCTATTTTCTACACTGGGTATTCTTTTTACCCTTCATTCTCTTTTCCATCTTATAATTCTCAGAACCATACACCTTTAGTTCTTTATTTTCCTTCTTTAATTCTTCCAATACCCTTTGAAGCCATTAAGTTTCTCAAGGAACTTTTGTTTCTTCTTTCCCTATCAGAATGCTAGTTTGATATCATCATAGTCTCTTCCAGTACTAAAATACACTTAGCAAATGAAGGGAAAGAGAGATTAAGTGAATGATTGGAATTAAATTATCTATAAGGTATCTTTGAGTCTAAAATAATTATGAGTTTATTATTATTAGGAGACAACTAGGATTTATGATGTTCTGCCTTGGGACAACTAATCAAGCAACAACACTTTATTAAACACCAACTATGTGCCACCAACTGTCCTAAGCCCCATGGATACAAAGGCAAATAATAATTTCTAACATTTATATAGTGTTTCAAGCTTTGCAAAATGCTTCTTATTCATTATTCATCCTCGTAATAACACTATAAGGTTGTTATATGCTCCTGTGATCCCCATTTTACAGATGAGGAAACTGAGGGTGAGAGAGGGTCATTTAACTAGTAGAGGTCTGAGATGAAATTTAAACCCATGACTTCTTGACCCTGTAGCCATTTCACTATGTTTCCTTCCATTAAGCATAAAGTAGTCCTTGCCCTTCAATAAGGCTATGTATCTATTCCCCTCCTATGCTTCCATGCCTTTAGAAAAGCTTGCTACTGTATACCCCACTGGGAAAATGCATAAATGCCTTCTAAATAAGATAATGAATCAGTTCCTAGTACTCAATTCATTTGCACCAGAAGAACATAGAAAATAGACATAAAATTTGTGCCTCCAGGTTGTATAAATTACCAAATAAGTAATGGTCATAATAATAATAGTGATTATTAGTATGTATGTAACATATATACCAAATGGCAAAACCTGAAACATCATTTCACACACACACAAAAAAGACTTGAAATTGTTTTTCTGTTTTCATATCAGTTCAATTTTATATCACACATGAGTACAATGGAAAGATATAAAAAGAAATGGTAATTAGGTTCATTCATGCTCGATTTTATCATAAGTGATATGGACAAAAAATAAACATTATTTCATTTTGAAGAGAATACTAAATTGAGCTTTCGCAAGTGAATTAAAGAAATAATTTCTGTAAGAGAAACTTTTCTGATATGAGAAACATAGACACAATTTAGGTAAATTAAAAGAAATTCTTTTGCACAGTCAGCAAGGGCAGTCAGGATTTTAAAAGCTCGGGGGTGATTTGGAAGAGAGTTAAGGGATATGTTTTGTGTGTGTGTGTGTTTGTGTGTGTGTAAGACTACTGCAGGGCAATGGCTGAGAAGGTGGAAGTGATGGTGCATTGACCTTGAATGTATCCAGATCCCATAGTGTCAGAAAAAGACACAACTTGGGCTGACCCAAAAAGCTCCTCTTTTCTGGCCTTTCAAACGGCAGGGCAACATCATTGCCTACTATTGCCCGAGCATCTACAGAAGTGATAGATAATCTCTAAACCCGGCTCATGAGCAAAGAAGAAAAGCAGAGCAATTACTAGCAGCAGGATAATATGATGAGGCTATTTCTTGTCAGAAAAAGAGAGCCTCATATCTTTTTGAAGCCTGGAAGGAGACATTATCTGAGCTGTTAACTAGCACAGAAAGTACTTCAGTGGGCCCCTTGCAGAAAAAATGGATCCATTTCTACTTAAGGCAGAATTTTCACAGGCATTCCAAGAGGGATAACCAAATGAAACAATTGCTGCTTCTCCAGAAAAGGTGGAAAAAAACTAGGAAACGTTGAAGCTGTCTGTCAGAACTATCGTCTTGCAAGCCATTAAGTCAACACAAATTTATTAAGCCCTTATTAAGTTCCAGGGGCACTGGTCTAAGCACTGGAAATTCAAAGAAAGGCAAAAGCAAGTCCCTGCTCTCAAAGAGCTTATAGCCTAGTTGGGGAGAAAATATGCAACTAAACACAAACAAAATAGGATAAATTGGAAATGATCACTAGAGAGAAAGCACTAGCATTAAGCAGGAACAGGAAAGACTTCTTGCAGAAGATAATATTCCAGCTGAAACTTGACGAAGGCCAAGAAAATCAGGAGGTAGAAATGAGAAGGGAGAGTATACTAGGTATGGGGGACAACCGGTGAAAAGGCCCAAGCTCCAGAGATAGATTGTTTTGTGTGAAGAACAGCAAGGAGAAGCCCTTGTCAGAAATTCCAGGTGTCTGGTAGGCATCCAGGCATGCCTTTTTCTTTTCTGGAAAAGAAAAGACACATAGAATGATATCATATTGTTAGTACAGTCCTAAAAGATGTTAGAGCAACAGTAGAAAACTAGACCACCAAAACTGCCAATTTGAGGCATCAGGTAGAATTTCTCCTGGCTGACAATGAAAGACCATGGAGAGAAAAATAAGCATTTGGAAGCTAAAAGGACATTTCCCAAAAGCCCTCACTAGAAAAAAAATGGACACAGACACTGACTTAGAAAAATCTCTGGAGTTGATAATTAAGAATTCATTGGTGACATTTGACAGATTATTTCAGTATAGTGGCAAGAATAGAAAAGAGATTACTAGGATGTTTGTAAAAAAAAGAATAATAAAGACAGGGATCATGGAAGTTGATGATTTTATGAACTGAGAAGATAGAGGTAGTACTAGACATAGTAGGTACTTAATGTGTGCTTGTGAGTTTAAATTTAATAAGATTAGAAAGGCTATTGATATTGATAATAAAGTTATTGAGTTTGATTGCAGGGACTGGATTAGAATAGAATAAAATATGTTATGGATTAAAGGTCATTAGGAAAGATTAGAGAGTGTACCAGAAGTCAGTTGATTTCAGTAATAAGAATATGGACAAAGAAATATAAACAGATAATAATAACTTCAAAGGATCTAAGACTAATGAATTGCAATGGCAGAGCTATTGTCTAGGGGGGAAAGTGGAGAGAAAAGAATAATCACCTGATTTCTCAACCCATTGCTTTAAATTATGGGCCTGAAAAAAGGACCAATCAACTTTGAATGTGATAAAACAAAGGATATGTCTTGTTCAAGAGAAAGCCCAGTTACTTTTAGTCATTGGCGGAAAGAGTATAAGACAAATGTGCCTAGGATGAAGGGAATTTGGTCTGGAATAGAGAAAAGGTTCAAGAAGTTATAGTGAAAGGAGTAGACTGAAATATAGGGACCAGAGAGAATTAACACTGACAGAGAGAGACATGACTATTGGAAATAGTTTGGAAGGAAAAGGATTTTTGACTATATAGAGGGTCTTTCTGAATAAATGAAAGCAATTAGAACAGAAGGCATTTGAGATTTGTTAGCATTAGGAGAGAGGAATTACAAAATAAGCAAGTGCTTATAAAATAAGTTAGATCTCAAATTCTAAGTCAAATTGGGTGAGCTGAAGCATTAAGGTTCTTTAGGGCCTCTGATGCAGAAACAACTTCCCATTCTCCATGAGCAAATAGAAGTGAGCTAGAGGTAGCAGAAGGTCTTTGATAATCCCATATTCCTGGTACATCCTCTAAATTTGAATATGGCAAGAAAATCCCTGGTTCTCCCAGCTGCTACAGAACTACTTGGTTTTATATTTCCATGTTTTGTATGTATTTATTAAGCTAATGATAGTATGTGTACACTTTGCCACCCTCTATAGAATATAAATTCCGCAAGAGTACCAATGGCTTCATTTTTTGTCTTTGTATGCCCAGTGCCTAGTACAGTGACAGCCACAAAGTAGGTGCTTAATAAATTGTTGATTGATTGAATATTAGGTCCAAATTAGGTATTTACTTAGTGAGCATCTGTCTATTCCACTCACAAGGAAATGATTTTTAAGTCTTGGCATGGTCAAAATTAAATAATACTGTGATGACTTAAAAATTATTTTAAGTTCTTGTGGCTGTTATGGCTTTTTGAACACTTACTTGAGGCTCCAAGAAGCATGTGTAGAGCCATTACCTTGCTAAACCCATTTCTGTAGACAGACTAAGCCATATCGAGTATAAGCAATGGTTTAAACCTATTGGTAATCTAGAGGAAAATCTACCTCAAGCATGTGAAGATTTTTCCAAACAGAATAGGCAAACTAGAGCAATTTGTTTCAACAGTCATGAAGGCAACTAAAGCAAGATTTGTGGGACACTGAATAGCTGGGTAAGACATCAAAGATATCAGGGTCATCCATTGTGTCCATGACTATCTCCAGTCATCCTGACTTTTTGTCTTGCTATTGGGCTTCATTGAATTTGTAGGAGAAAGTGATACTGATGATTTTGTACAACTCTGCCTCAATATAATCCAACTTATACACAAGTCAAGACATCACTCATCATGATGTCATTAGTCTTCTTCAAAAATGAAGGATGAATGGGGCAGCTAGGTGACTCAATAGACTAAGAGCCGATCCTTGAGATGGGAGGTTCTGGGTTCAAATGTGGCCTCAGACACTTCCTAGCTGTGTGACCCTGGGCAAGTCACTTAATCTCCATTGCGCCTAGTCCTCACCACTCTTCTGCCTTGGAACCAATACACAGTATTGATTTTAAGATGGAAGGCAAAAGTTTAAAAAAAATAAAACTACTTATTTAAAAAATGAACATTAGCTAGATAGGTGGCTCAATAGATAGAGAACCAGACTTGGGGACAGGAGATCCTGTTAAAATCTGGCCTCACACACTTCTTAGGTCACACACCTCTATGTGACCCTGGGCAAGTCATTTAACTCCAATTGCTTAGCTCTTCTGCCTTAGAACTGATACTTGATATCAAGATTAAGAAAAAGGGGTAATAGTATTTTTTTTGTTTTTTTTAATGAAGGCTGATTGGCAGCAAGGTGGCACAGTAGAGAGATGGAGGCCTTGCAATGGAGGTTCTCAATTTGAATCTAGCTTCAGATTCTTCCCAGTTGTTTGGTTGTGGAGAAGTTATTTAACCATCAAATGTCTAATAGCCCTTGCTATTCTTTTGCCTTGGAATTAATATTTAGTAAAGATTGTAAGACAGAAGGTAAGGGTTAAAAAAAGGCTAAACAACAAAAACATATTATCTTCTTATTCAAAGGAAATGGCACTGGACATTTCTGTAATAACATTGCTGTGGAGCAATACAGCATTTTAGGGATGGGGTGGGGAAGATAGAAGGATAAAGGAGACTAAAAAAAGAGGAAGTAGCTAGATTACTCAATGGATAGAGCACTGGGCCTGAAGTCAGGAAAACCTGGGTTCAAATCTAGCCTCAGACCCTTATTAACTATGTGAACTTGGGCAAATCACTTAACCTCTGTTAATGCTCTAGATAAGGAAAAGGTGAACCACTCAAGTATCTTTCTCAGGAAAATCTCATGGACTTTATGGTCTATTAAGTTTTCTAGTCCCAGTTTTGCTATACAGTAGGTTAAGGTTCTAGAGGAAGTCACTTGAGTTTCCGTGGGTAAGAATTTCCTCATCTATTAAATAAGAAGTTATCCTAGATGATTCCTAAATTTCCTTTTCCAGTTCTGACATGTTATGGCTTAATTTCTTTTGTTGTTGTTTTTCAGTGGTGACTAGAAAACAGATCCCTGAATTCCTGGTGCCCTTTCATTGTGCCAAGCTACCTCTCCTGGAGATGCACTATGGCAGTGAAGGCAAACCTTTTAGAGGGGCGGGTGATGTGAGAAATATTCTCAGTTGCAAGTGGAGAAGGGGAAGGGTTAAGCTTGGCCCCTCTTTCTTCTGGATTTCTAGTAATGAACTCCAGGAACTCTGTGCTGGAGTGACAATGAGCATGCCCACAGAGAGGGCTCTGAGTGTCCCCTCTGACATGCATGCCGTAGGTTTACCACCACAGTACTATGGTATAAGGTAAAAAGCAATGGACTTTGAATAAAGAAGATCTGCATTCACATTCTGTCTTTGGTATATATTACTAAGAGGTGTATTTAAGGTTGCTTTATTTCATTTCAGCATGCCTCACTTTCCTTACATAAAAATAGCATAATTCCTGTATAGTACCTACCTCTGAGGGATCTTTGGCTTAAATGGGTTATTATATTTAAAGTATTTGGCAAACTTTAAGGTCTTCTATAAAATTCAGCTATTATTACTATTAAAGAGAAAAGTCTGTAAATGTCACTTATTTTTGTTATCATCATCATAATCACCCTCCCCCCCCCACCACCATTAAAGAAGAAAGTATCTTTAGAGGATGAGAATTTAAATACATGTTAATTGCCCTTAAGTCCTTGAGTAAGCTTAGAAACTTGTGTAATGAGGTTCAGATAAGATAAGTGGGTATAGGACAAGGAGTAGCATAGTAATTGAGCCCCTATGGACCCAACAGTAGTTCCATATGAGTGAGATTTCTCCCTTTGAATTTGATAGAAGATAGTCCTGGCAGATATCCATCAGTTGAAGGATGGCTAAACAAATTGTAGTATACGTTGGTGATGGAATAACGCTGTGCTATAAAAAATGATAAGCAAGATTATTTCAGAAAAGGTTGAAAAGATCTGTGAGAACTGATGCAGAGTGAAATAAGCAGAACCAGGAGAACATGGTACACAGTAACAGCATATTATACACTGATTAACTGTGAAAACGTGGCTACTCTCAGCAATATAATGATCTGGAACAATCCTGAAAGACTCATGATAGGAATGCTATCTACCTCCAGAAAAAGAACTGTTGAATTTGGATGGATGCGGATCAAAGCACACATACTCTCACATCAGTTTATCCTTGGTTTTCTTTGGGGGTTTTAGTTTTGTATAAGAATGCTCTTACAACAATGACCAATATGGAAGTGCTTTCTATGATAATTAAAATAAAATTTTTAAAAAGGAGATTGTCCCTTTGATTACATCAACTTCCTAGCTCCCCAGGCTTCCTACAAATCCCAACTAAAATTCCATTTTCTACAGGAAGCCTTTCCTAATCTCTCAAAACTAATACCTACACTTTGATTATTTACTATTTATTCTGTAAAGAGCTTGTTTGTACATAATTGTATGTATATTGTCTTGCCCATTAAATTGTGAACTCCTTGAGAGCAGACACTATCTTTTTAGCTTTTCTTTGTTTTCCAAGAGCTTAGCATGGTAAAGAGAAAGTAGGCACTTAAATAAATGTTTATTAACATGCATGAAAATGAAGACACTGAGAGGCTCAGTGACATTCAGTGGGCTTTTTGGTCACATTAAACCCTGGATTTTTAGAACCTGGACCTAATGATATATGTAGGACTATTTGCTCTGACTCTTGAAAAGAATGAGAGATGAGGGGCAGAGGGAGAGAAACAGAGGCAAAGAAAGAGAGGAGTGAGAAGAAAGAGAGTGCTCTAGTAGTAAATGGGGAGGAAGGAGTGCAAGAGAGAAGAGACAGCTTTCCCTATGTATTATATGTCAGTGCTCATAAATGATGATACTAGAAATCCTTAGGGTGTATGAAACACAGAGTTTAGAAATTTTCATTAGGTTCATTTAACACATGTGACCTGTCACTGAAGTACCTGGTGAAGCCCAAATGTGTACTAGGATTTTAAAAATACATGAAGACTTATGTACTATAGTAATGAAATAAAAATCTTAAAGATACTAAGGTCATATCTGAAAAGATTAGGATAGAAACTAATGTAAGAAATCCCCACAAACAAAGCAAGTTGAAAGAAACACAGATACATGCACCAACATGTGACTGAATGTTCTCTGAGTAGCACTGGAATACATTGGGGTATTTTTGTAAATAGATTTCCAATTTCCCTAGATTTTGCAACATTCAAAAGGAAAAAAAAATAGGACCAACTCAATATTTCCTCATCTATTACTCAATAACATGACCAGCACTCTAGTATCTTAGCTACAATTCTAATTGCAGAGGTTTTTGTTCCTTAGTGAATATCAAATTATGGGCTGGTAGGTAATTTACCTGTCTTTGCTATGTTCAGGAATGCTCAGTGATGGAAAGTGTATACATTTTTATAAGAGAATGACAATTTGCTATTTAGTTACCATAATTACTTCCCAACCATAGGCAGTATCTAATAAAGAATAAAGCCTTAGATTAACATATACAGTAGAGATCTGGTATATATTCATATTGTCTTATGCATGAAAGATGTTAAATAGAGCATGCAAATGGTCGAAGCAGAGCATCTTGGGATGTATATCAACCAAAATTAATTAATTGGGGAAAAATGCTAATCAGAGCATTCTGTTGAGTGGGAGGGGTGAGTAGAATACGCACGACTTCAACAATTACTGTAATGTTACTATATTCTACATTTTAAAGCCTAAGATTTAGGGTAACTTCTATAAAATTTAAATATATGCATAAATAACTGCTAAAGTACAGCATGCCAATTAAAATCAGTCATATATTTGTTATTTCTGTTATATAATTAGGGTAAAAATTTATAAATACTCCTTTTACATCATAGGATGCCTAAAATTAGCTTACTCCTTGCCCCCACTATTATTATAAGCCATTACACAGATTGTGGTGGATATCATAGTGACAGAATATCATACATTGCCTTTGATTTTCTTCTTATTTGAAATATGTGTAAGGGACTCGGATCTATAGCCATGCTGGTTGCTTTTTAAATTTGAAATATTGAAGAATTTGAAATGTTGAAATATTGAAGATATTTCCAACTTCCTAGGAGTGATTCTTTCCTCATCCTCTTATTAAATAGATTACATTTTCTCCATCTTCTATCTGTTCTATTCAAGTATCCTAGGCTTGAAATCTACTGGCTGTGTGACTCTGGGCAAATTTTTTAACCTCTTTGTTCCTTGGAAATCTCTCTAAGAATATAAATTACAAAGTAATTAGAAATCTTCATTAATAGAGAATTTTTCTTCAATATAACTCTGGACACTAATGAGATCACAGGTATAGACCAAAATGTTGTGGTGGTCATAGATGTGACAGTAGTTGTCACTCCTACTTCTAGTACATCATTTTCTCATCTTTTTTTTTTGAAGGAGTAGAATTAGAAACAGTTTGAAGATAAGTTATCATCCTGCTATTAATCTTTCATATTTAAGATCCTGAGGATTGTTGCCAAGGTGGACAAAGTGATGGATTTTCTAATTGAATAAGAGTACTGAGACGTAGGCATATCTTCTCTACAATCACTGAAACTACCTTCAAAACAACCATAGAAACCCACAGATATGGCAGAACTCAATCAAGTCTTCCTTTCCTCCTCCTTCTAATGGTTCTGTGCTGCAATGCCATGAATATCAGTTTAATATACATTAGCAATGGACGTTTTGCCACATTATGATAGCTAAAAATATTAATCTTGGACTTAGATGATTTGAATTTAAGTAGTGTCTTGAAAACTCACTAGTTGTGGGACACTGGGCAAACCCCTTGACTCTGTTTCCTCATGTGTCAAATGTGAGAGGAGGTAAAGAACTAGAGAATAGCCAAGGTCTGAAATGGATAATTTCAGCCAGAGTGACCCAAGGCTGGACATAGACATTTCATAGAAATTTCAACTTTCATTTCTTTAGCTTAAAGCTTTGATCACTGTTAAAATGCAAATATATACCCCCAGGAAGGACTCTCACTGTAAGCCCCTATCAATCACTGAGCCTCCATTTGAAGGAACCTCAATTCAGTAAACATTTATTAAGTTCTTATGACATATGTAGTTGACCGTACTCAACATTAGCAAACTAAGACTAAAAGTGATTTGCTAATAGCCCCCAAAATAGCAAATTAGCACAGCCTTGAGGTATTAAAAGCAGATTTGTACTACTTATACACACACACATCATAACTCACCTCACATCATATTTATATGTGGAAAGCCAAAACCTTTGATATGATGGCAAGAATACCAGAATAAAATTCATTAATTGTTGTTCATTTTCCCTGTTCTCAATCAAGATTATTAAAGCTTCAAGAACATTCACATAGTGGGTGATTATGGAATGTGGTAGAGCCATCAGTTTATTTTTAGCCTCAGAAAGACTTAACCTCATGTATTGTGGAGCCAGCAACACAAGTCACCTTGTTATTTTCTCAGCAAGACACTCCATCTCCCAACTCCAAGTATTTTCACTGCCATTTCCTATGCTTGGAATTCTCTCTCCTCTTCCTTACACCCTGACCTTGTCCTCCTTCAAGGTCCAGCCAAAATCCCATCTTCAAAAAGAAGCCTTTTCTGATCTTTCTGAAATGCTAATACTTACCCTCTGTTGATTATGTCCAATCTATCCTGTGTGTATCTCTTTTGAGCCTAGTTGTTTCATGTCATCTCCCTTCCTTCCCTTCTTTCCTTCCTTCCTTCTTTCTCACTCTCTTTCTCTTTCTCCCTTTTCTTTCTCTCTTCCTTTCCTTCCTTTTTTCTCTCTATCTCTTTCTTCCTTTCCATCTCTTCTTTCTTTCTTTCTCTCTTTCTTTCTTTTTCTTTCTTTTTTCTTTTTTCTCCCTTCCTTCC
>NC_058133.1:100282007-100297508 GCF_016433145.1 Gracilinanus agilis | reverse complement strand
TTCTTTCTTCCTTCCTTCCTTCCTTCCTTCCTTCCTTCCTTCCTTCCTTCCTTTCTTTCTTTCTTTCTTTCTTTCTTTCTTTCTTTCTTTCTTTCTTTCTTTCTTTCCCTAGCACTCATCACAGTGTTTAGCACATAGTAGGCATTTGATAAATGACTGGCTGATTGATTAACTGACTGACAAATGAATCAAGTGACTAAAAAAAAGGGTGAGCAGGCCCACTTCCTGCTACTGAGACAGAAAAGATATAAAAGAAAATCACTCATACTAACCCACAAAGGAATCAGGGCTGGAGATCCTCTATATAGAGGAAAGAGGAAGTCTCACAGCCAGGGCCAGAGCAGCCCTTTTAATCACATCCTAAACAGAGCTATGTGGTAAGTGAAAAAGACAGACCAAAGAATTTGATTAATAGCTCCCAGGCACTTGACTTGGGTGGTCTCTGAAAGAGCTAGTTCTAAAAGAGTATTAAAAATAGCACACCCTTTCTCCACCCCACCCTGCCCCCAGGCATTCAGACTGGGAGGTCTGAAATTTAAAGCAATTCTTACCTGAGACAGGAATGGGGGAAAGAAGCAGGGCAAAGCTTCTTTGGGAAGCAGAACAGAAGCCTGAGGTAAGCTGTATGAGCCACCATGATGGAGAGACTGCAGCAGAAGGCCTTTGTTGTTCAACTTAATTCCATTCCCCTCAATAAACATTTATTAGGCATGAATTTTGCTTAAATCTATTCAAAGATAGCAGTCTCTGTCCAAAGGGAGCTCATATTCTAATTGGGGGGGAGGGGGGGCGTAATATAGCAAGGCAACAAATAAGCAAACAAAAAATATACAAAAGTAATTTCTAAAGAGATTAAATGCTAATAACTGGGACATCACTACAGGCCATACCTAGAGAAAAGCTGGGGCAACTAGGTAACACAATAAATAGAGTGCCTAGCCAGAGGTCTGGAAGACTCATCTTCCTGACTTCAAATCTGGTTTCATATACTTACTAGCTAGGTAACTCATCCTGGGCAAGTCACTGCATCCTGTTTGCTTCAGTTTCCTCATCTTTAACCAGTATCTTTGCAAAGAAAACCCCAAATGGTTTCATGAAGAGTTGGACATGACTAAAAACAACTGAACAACAATAACAACAGGGAGATGGTACTTGCACCAGGCTTTATATGAGGCTAACAAATCTACAAGGCAGAAGGGTGGGAAGAATGCGTTTCACATGAGGAGCTATTTGATTTATTTATTTTTGGTTTGAGACTATCTTTACTCTTTTTAAAACTAATAAATATAGGTGTGTGTTTGTGTGTAATAAGGGTCTCATATACACACAGACCCATCCATTTACCACATTTGATATGACCTGTCCAGGTGGAAAGGAAGAAAGGTAGGATCTTATAGTAGGAAAATATTATGACTATGGTGGTCCAATTGACCAGAAATTTTCCCCCTCACAAGTGTGAGCTTATTTAATTCTTGTATTCTGCCCGTCTAGGAAAGAAAAAAGCACAGCATTTGTATTCCCAGGGTGTTATACATGCACTAAATTCTTAGCATAGTTCACAATAAATAGATACCATGGAGGAATGAAAAAGTTGGGCCCTAGATTATATATTATGAGGCCATTAACTCTCCTCTAATGCATAGATGTGTCAGAAGTCTGGGATACCTGACAGATTTCAAGAGTGCAAACAAAACAAAACAAAGGACAGAAAAAAAAAAACAACCTTTCTATTCATTTTTCAAATAAGATAACAAAAACAAACAGAAAAATAAGAGAAACAATAATAAAAATTAGCAACCATCAGGATAAAGGTCATGAACAACTAACAATTTAGACCAATTCACTGGATTTGTAGCCCAGTGTCTTTGTCATGATTGTAGTAGGATAAGTGCAAAATAAGGGTATGCAAGTCAATGTATTATACTACAGGAACAATGTCTGTCTTGAGACCATGTTGATAGTAGGAGATGTCTAGAAGAAATCCTTAAACAAACTATTTAACCTGTTTGCTTCAGTTTTCTCAACTATGGGAGGAAGATAATTAGAGCACCTATATCACAATAATTGTTAAAAGAATCAGATTAGATAATATTTATAAAAAACATTTAAAATAGTGCCTGGTACATAGTAAGAGGCATATAAATCTTTATCCCCTCCCCTTGCCTTCTTCTTTACATGATAGATTGAGAAGTTATATATTATTTTAGAGAAAATAGGTAGGGTTTTATTTTGTTTTGTTTTGTTTTTTAATGGCAGGGAAGAAGTTTTAGGATAGAAGGAAAACTCCATAGGCCAAACTAGCTTTGATGGAAAACAAAAGAAATGGATAAAACATCTAACTCAGAGGACCTGGTGAAAGTTGGCTTCTGTCAACTGATAGGAGGTTGAGATAGCTCATAATTGACAGTGCTGGAAGTGAAATTGAATGAAATGACAGCTAAAGAAGCAAGGCATGCCCTGAAAGCAGTTCCAGCAGCAACTCAAGGGAATCCCATCTCTAGTTTCTTAGGAGCATCAGTTTCCTTCTTCCTCCTATTCCAATTCTGGAGATTTTTCTCCTTTTCCCAATTGACAGTCTTTGGAAGCAATTATTTTCCCTTCATCTCAACAGGAAGAAATAATTATTTTGATAGCTTTGAAAGGTTGATAATACTTACAGTAATTGATAATAATATTTATTTTGCCCTTTAAAAGCACTTTACAAATATTATCTCATCCTCACAACAACCCTGGAAATTAAGTGCTACAATTATTCTTATTTTAGAGTTAAGAAAACTAAGGCTAAGAAAGCTCAAGTGACCTACACAGGGACATATCTAGTAAATATTTGAAGTTGGAGTTGAACTAAAGTCTTCCTGACTCTATGTCCAGAACTCTGTGGATGGGCCACCTAGCTAGTGTTTGTTTGTTTGTTTGTTTGTTTTTCAACTCTTCTGTTATGTATTAGAACTGATACTACTATCTCTTCCAAGGTAGAAGAATGGTAAAGGCTTGGCAATTGGAGTTAGGTGACTTGCCTAGGGTCATACTGCTAGGAAGTGTCTGAGACCAGATTTGGACCTAAGACCTCTCATATCTGGGCCTGGCTCTTGATCCACTGAGCCACCCAGTTGTCTCTCATCTAGCTAGTTTTATTGCATAGGCTTTTCTATTAGTTAATTTTTGTGAGTATGATCTAGTTAAATGCAATATTATTTGTTTTCTAGTGATTTGTATGATCTGTGAATAAAGGCTGCACTAAGTTGGGGCTTAAGCTGAAAAATCTATTTCTTTCCTTCACATTGAAGTCAGCATAGCACAGGGAACCTTAGGTGGAAAATTCTGCTATGCATTTATAATATCACCCCCTTGTTATATTGTCCTATCAAAACATATGAAGCAAGTTGTTGCAAAAAGAATACTAAAGAAGCATCTAGGTAGAAAAGTATATAGAGTGTCAGATCTGGAGTCTGGACAAAATGGGTTCAAATCTGGCCTCAAACACTTCTTAGCTGTGTGACCCTGGGCACTTAAGTCCCTTCTGTCTTAGAGTTCTTACTAAGAGAGAAAGTAAGGGCTTAAAATAAAAAATATAAAAGAACACTAGACCTGAAGCAGAAAGACCCCATTTTGAGATAATTTGTTGTTTGAATAAAAACTTTTCCAAAGCTTAAAATATTTTATTAATATGTTGTACCACTAAAATACATTAATATTGCTATTAACAAATCAACACATGTTCGTCTAGTATCTATTATATATAAGATACTATGTTGGACATTATGAATACATACACCACTAACAAGCAGTTTACACTCTATTGAGGTTGAAGAGACATGGACACTAAATTAGTGTGATCAAATTATAGGGGGACAATTTAATTTGTGAAGAGACAGATCAACATGGGGGTGGGATAAAAGAAGAGTCTAAAGAAGATTTCAAGGTGGAACTCCCTAAATGCAAGCAAGGAAGTTCAACTTCGTGCACAATTACAGACCTTTCCAAAAATGAATGTTGACATGAGAGGGAAGCCAGAGAGTAGAAGTCTGAGTACCAAAATAAGAAGCTTCAATCTCATTTCATAGCTACTATTTTATTTTCTACACATCACTGAAGGGTTTTGTTTTTTTTTTTAATTTTAAACCCTTAACTTCTGTGTATTGACTTATAGGTGGAAGAGTGGTAAGGGTAGGCAATGGGGGTCAAGTGACTTGCCCAGGGTCACATAGCTGGGAAGTGTCTGAGGTCAGATTTGAACCTAGGACCTCCAGTCTCTAGGCCTGGCTATCAATCCACTGAGCTACCCAGTTGCCCCCTGAAGGTTTTTTAAAAGAAGTGATATGATCAGAACTTTACATTAAGATTATTCAGGAAGTCATGTAACAAGATATACTGGAAAGGATAGGAGATAGAGAATAGAAAAACACTTGGGAAATTATTTCAATATTCTCAATAAGAAGAGATGAAGTAAATTAAGGTGTTGATACATGGGGACTAAAAAGGAAGGGGAAAAGCAAAAGATGTTACATGGATCGAATTGACATTCTCAATATCTAACTGAATGGTGTGAAGGTAAGAGAGGGAAGAATCAGAGATGTGTGCCTGAGTAACTAGTAGGAAGGCAAAGAAATAGAGAAATTATAGTGACATGGAGTAATTTGGAAGTCATAGGTATTTAGAGGAAAATACATTCAGTTTGGGACATACTGAATTTGAGGTGCAGTGAGAGATATGTAAGGCAGATGGAAATAGGGGACAAGGGGGCAGGTAGGTGGCTCCGTTAGTAGAGATCCAGGCCTAGAGCTGGGAGGACCTGGGTTCAAATTTGGCCTCAAATGCTTCTTAAATGTATAACCCTGGACAAGTCACTTAACCCAATTTCCTAGCCCTAACCACTCTTCTCCTTGGAAGTGATACTTAGTATTGATTCTAAGAAGATAAGGGTTTTAAAAAAAAGAATTAGGAGACTCAAACTCTAGAGCAGAGTTAGATGCTGAAAGAATCTTGAATGTTCCTTCTTGCTTTAAGATTTCATATCTAAGGGCAGCTAGGGAGATCAGTGGGTAGAGAGTCAGGCTTGGGAACAGGAGGTCCTGGGTTCAAATTTGGCCTCAGACACTTCCTAACTGGCTGTGTAACCTTGGGCAAGTCACTTAACTGTAATTGACTAGTCTTTACTACTCTTCTAACTCCAAACTAATATTTAGTATTGATTCTAAGATGGAAGGTAAGTTGTTTTTTTTTTTTAAACCCTTGTACTTCGGTGTATTGTCTCATAGGTGGAAGAGTGGTAAGGGTGGGCAATGGGGGTCAAGTGACTTTCCCAGGGTCACACAGCTGGGAAGTGGCTGAGGCCGGGTTTGAACCTAGGACCTCCTGTCTCTAGGCCTGACTCTCACTCCACTGAGCTACCCAGCTGCCCCTGGAAGGTAAGGGTTTTAAATTTTTTTTTTTTAAGATTTCATATCTAGAAAAATACAGAGCTTAGTACCAAGAATGACCCTAAATAATGTGATCACTACAGTGGTAGTGAATGAATTGAGTCTTTTGCAGTGATGAGTTTAGGAGGCTAGATTAGTTTCAGAATATCAATAAAAAGAATTTCCTTGTTTTTATCCAGGACAAAGATGAGAAAATTATTTGAGACTGAATATATCTGCCATTTGGAAGATGACACAAAGCTGATGAGAGGAATTAATATATTAGATAACAGGTTCCAAGTTAAAAAAAAAACTAAGAAATTTAATGAAAATAATATTAAATTTTTACATTTGTGTCCAAAAAATTGATTCCAGAAATACAAAAGAGGGGAGTCATACTTGGGAAACAATTTGTCTAAAAAAAGATCTTGGGGGTATCAGTGAACTAGAAGCTCAATATCAATTTATAAACAGTATGATTATAGGAGTCTCCAAATAGTAATGAGATACTAGGATATATTGAGAGTGATGGGCAAACTACAGCCCATGGGCCAGATGCAGCCCCCTGAAATGCTCTATCTGGCAGGGCAAAATTATTCCTAATCTGACCAATACGATGAGTAGGATACAATACAATGAAACTTTGAAAGAGTTGCCTTAGAAATAGACAGATAAGCATTTCCTTTCCTTTGGCCCCCTCTTTTAAAAAGTTTGCCCATCACTGAAATAAGCAGGTAAAATTCAAACTCTACTCTGCTCAAGTCAGACTAGGTCTATGGTATTGTACAAATCTGAAAATATTCTTTGGATACATTCATAGTTAAAGAAATAGCACAGTTAAAAGAAATGTCAGAGCTTTGAATAATAATATATAGTGAAAAAAGGTAGCATTCTACGACCCCATTCATCTATAGATCAAACAAGAGACATCATCCTTTTAAAGAACCATTGATTACAATATCTGTTCTTTCACTTAAAGAGATTTCCTAGTAGGATTCCATTAAAAAATCAATTATATATGTTTATGCATATATACAATTCAATTATATTTCCATATGTAAAAACTGTTTATTACATTCAGTAATTCAATAAACATTTATTAAGCACCAGCTATGTGCCAGGTACTGGGGATATGCCTCAAGCACCTATTAGGTGTCAGGCCCTGTGGTAGAATTTCCTTCACCAGGATTTGTGTTATGAATGTTTGAGATGTTTCACAATCTGGTACAGTCTATAAATCCCTTCTCAGAATAATATTTATGGGCTACATTCATAATTGAAGGACATCTAAATTCTTACTACTTTAAATAATTCAATAAACTCTTATTAAGCACCTACTATGTTACAGGCACTGGGGAAACAACTAAGAAAAAGAATACTCCCTCCCCTTAAGGAGCTTACAATCTAATGGGGGAAAACAACATCCAAAGGGAAACTGGAAAGGTAGGGAGGACAACTGGGGCACAGCAAGTTCAAGAGCATCATGCTCTTTAAAGTTTAAATCAAGCAGAACTGCAGATGGAAAATAGAGAGTTATCTAGAGACTCTGGATCCAATTTTATATAAAGGAAAGATCTGAAAGGAGCTCTTGCGTTCCTTCCTTCATCCTTATGTGGAAGGCTATATGTTGTTAAGAACTGTCCCCTTTCAAAAGTATTACCTAGTAAATACCAAGAAATTCTCTGGCCTTCAGAATTGTAAGCAACTAACCTATTCCTGGAGAATTAATCTCCACCAAAATATACTCACTATGTGGCCATCCAAGGAGAGGACTCCCACTATCTCCTACCCCAATCTTGACTGCCCATTATACTTTGAGATGTCTCTAGTCAGCTTTGGTGAACCTTTTAGAAATCACCTGCCCAAATTGCACATTCAAGCCATCTGTGAGCCCCTTGCATTACCCCAGAGAGCAGAGGGAGGAAGTGCTCACATTGGTCTACTGGGTAGAAGAGCAAGGCATGTAAGAAATGTCCTTAGGTGTGGTGGAGAGGGGGAATAGAGCCGCCCCCTCTGGCATGTGTGTCACATCTTTGCCAACATGGCTCTAGATGCTAGTAGTCCCTCCCTTCAAGGAACATGCATTATATGGAGATAATACAATATATACTGCATTAAGTCATCAAAAAGGATATAAAGTATCTCAGGAAACACTAATAGGTAAACACATCTTGTAAGAACTTCTTATAATTCAGTTATCCAAAATTGGATCCTCTCAAAAATACGGTTTGATAAATAATCCATTCTCTGATTGTCTGATCACTGCATACAAGGAAAGGCACAGGTATATATATCCATCCAATTCATCAGTACAATAGATATGGCTAAGTTTCACTTTGTTCTTTCAATTTATTTTAGGTGTAGATGCTGGTGTTTTCTATACTTCTTTCACAATTGAGTTTTTCACAAAGCACTAATATATATTATTACCAAGATCACTGAAGAAGGTATAGATCTCTATTACAGAGAAGAAAGGAGTCCATGGGCTACTGAAATGAGTCCAGTATTAGGGATCAGAAGCTTTGGGTTCTAGTCCCAGCCCTGTCAGAAGCTTACTGACTATAGGTCTTAGACAAGTCCATGCCTATGCCAAGTCTATATTGTTTCCTATAGAATTCTCCCTTTCAAAAGAAAATTACAATACTTAGCCTTTCTACTTCATGGGGATATTGTAAAGTCAAAATAACAGGTATACATGAATTATAGAAAGTTAAATGACCTTACCCAAATGAAAGGTATTGTTAGGACAATTTATAGGTAAACTATATTTAAAACCCTTATCCCACCATGACAAAAAAAAAACAAACTCAAAACATTTTTAACAACATTGCAATAATGCTCCAATTCAAGTAAGAACATAATCAGTATTGTTCAAATATTTATACAATTATGTTAATTGACTCTTTTATCCAATATATAAAATCTTTGAAGTGAAGAAAATAATAACTTTAGAATAATTTATTTTTAGTAAAGGTGAATATAATTACAACAACACAGAAAGATAGCATTTTATATACATCAAGTCTTCATCCATTGCTAACCCCTAGGGAGTAAGTAATTCCATATAGCACAATTTTCCAGAGAGCTGTCAGTTATTCCTTTAAGCATGAAACTCTATAAAATTCTAACCTCTTCTAATGGAAACCTTTCTAAAAATACATTACACACTATCCTGCCTTCTCAAATAGAATATTCTGAAAGCAATTTGGCTTTTTATTTATGATTCAGAGTATTTGATTATGATTTGGAACAACACTGCATATACCATGTTTTAATAGTAATACCTTCAGCATATGAAGTCACAGACTTGCCTAGCTCATACAGAGTCAGCTATTAACAGAGCTTGGACTATACAACCCCCAAAAGGACTAGACAAAATCAAGGATGATTGGCTTCTCCTACACTAAAAGGTCTCAAGCCATTAGGTTCTTCAAGTTCTTGAGTCAGCTTTTTATATATTTTTTTCTCTTCCTTCCCCTCCTGTCAGCTATTCTTTCTCGCTATATATAGTGTGCTCCTCAGGGAAAATTAATTAGTCAGCCAATAAGCATTGATAAAGCACCTACTATGTATCATGGAACTGTGTTAGAAGCTCCTCTTCCAGGATTCTCAACCTTTTTTGTGTTAGGTCCTATTTGACAATGTAGCACAATCTATGTATCCCTTCTCAGAAGAATGTTTATGGCCTACATTCATAATGTAAAGACAAATACAATTCCGATTAGAGCAAAAAAAAGAGTTTTGTTTTGGTTTTTTCTAATCAAGTTCATGACCTCCTGTCCCAGGAACTTATAGGGGACTGGACAACAGGTTAAATTTTTTTTTGATTTAGCCCTTTTAATTGGCTTCTTCAAATATTCTGGGGGGTTAGGAACTAGTTAAATAGGTTTGCTTTAAAAGGTATATAAATGTAAATAGTAACAAAAAGCATGATGATCAGCTCTAAATGACACCTATTAAGAGCAAAGCAAGAATCCAAGACAACTCCAAGAGACTCATGGCAAGAAAGGCTATCTACTGCCATAGAAGAAAAAGTCTGAATGCAGATGGAAGCATACCATTTTTCATGTTTAACTCCTGAGATTTTTTCTCATATAAGCAACATGTCTTCTTTCACATGATTAACACAGAAAAATATATTGCATGATAGCCTATAAATAACACGTATATCATACTGACATCTTGGAGAGTGGGGAGAAGAGAGAGGGATAGAGCATGTAACCAAAAAAGTCAGAAAATTATTATTAAAAATTATATCCTTGTGTAACCTGTAAAAAATATAATTTTAAAAGTCTTTTAAAAGTTTGTAAAGGAATATGACAGGTTAGGGTACAAGAAGGCTCTCCTATAAGAGAATAAAAGAACTTCCTAATGTATAGCTTTGCTGTTCAAAGTACTTTATTGTTTATTCTTGATTTCTTATAGTTTTCTAAATAGTCAAGGTTCACAGAAAGATGAAATGTTTCTCTTAAGTCAATTTAAAATTTTCTCTGATTTAAAATATGTTTGAATGAACAAAACACCAAGAAAAAGCCCAAAATGTCCTCAAGGTCTAACTCCAGTATAGGCTTCTACATTAAGACTGCCCCTAACTAACTTACACACCAATTCCATGAATTCCTGTGACAGAGACAAAGCCACACAAAATGTTCTTCATTAGCCTTAGTTCCACAATAAGAATGTCCATTCCTAGTGGGTAGGGCTGCTGTAATTCCTTTGGAGTAAATTGTGTATTCCTCAGAGTAACAACAACAAAAAAGTGACAAGAGGAAGTTTCTTGCTGATTGACTAATTGTTTTGATTGATTGGTAAAAAACTTAAACTACTTAATTTATTGGTAATGTCCTTCTTCCTAATGTCTATTTATTCAATGACCTTTCACAATAAGATTCGCTTGGAATTTTTTAAAAAGGTAATTGAATAGTTTTAATATTAAAACTTTAAGTTTCTCTTCCTCACTAAAAATGGGGAGGGACAAATGCAATTTATCAACTTTGGAACCAACCTTGAATTTTTATGACGAATCAAAATAGTTTCAGATCATAGTCCCCAGAGCCTAGATTCTAAGTCATTCATATGCATTTTTATACAAAATGCAACTCCTGGCTAAGGATTCCATCTGATTGTACTTTCAACCTTGACAGTCAAGTGAAAGAGCTCAAAATGGTAACTTTCAGAAATGTCACTAATAATAGAATTTGTAAAGGTACCATAGGGATTGTAGGAATAGATCTCAAATTGTGTCCAAGTTCTAATCTCAAGTGAAGGAAGAATCTATCTGCTATACTACACTATTCAGACTCTGATTATCTGACAAAAGTATCCAAAGGATCCACTAGAGAAGGAAATGGCAAACTATTCAAGTATCCCTCCCAAGAAAACCCCATGGATAGCTATGATACAGTAGCAGGTCAATATCTGAGTGTTAATCATATCATAAATTATAATCCTAAAACATGAGATCTGGAAAAGAGACCTCAGAAATCATGTTCAAACTGATTTAGCCATTCAATTTATTTTCTCTCATCAAGGTAATATAACAGACTAATTATTTAGCTGTCTATGAGAATAATGAAAGGAAATTTAGACTTGACATAATTTTTAAAAACCCAAAACCAAATTCCTAAAAAGATGGCTTTCTGAAAGTGGCATGAATTGCCTGTGGGATAATGGGATTCCCTTCAGTGAAGGTCATGTGACCAATTGTCAAATGTGTTGGAATAGAGATTTTTTTTTTCAGATATTATATGGTCTAAATGCCAACTGAGTTCTTTTCCAAATCTAAAATAATATCATTCTGATTTTGTGATTTTCAAAATAAGTTACTTCCCTTCAACTAGAGGGGTGAAAAAATTAGTTTGACCCACAAATGATCAAATTATGTAGACTCAGTAGACACAACTTGTGAGTATTCTCCGAGTTGAATCTGGTCAATGTAGCAGCTATTGAATAATTGCTAAATAGTAATTTCTAAAAATAAAATTTTGTATTATAGGTATTCTAAGGTTTTTATCAGGGGAGAAAACAGCCATAGTATTCTTTTTCTTTTTTTCTTGCATTGTCAATTTTTTTCTTTACAATTGGTCCAATAAACAACATATATAATGGGAAAGTCCCTGGATTGGTGCTCTGAAGACCTATGCTCAAATCAGGTGTGACCTTGTTAAATGGGTGAACTTGGGCTATTTGTTAACTAATATGGCCTTGAATAAATCACTTGACATCTTAAGAACTTTTTATTCCAGAGACTCCATCATGAGGTATATGTGTCAAGATGGACTCACACAAAAATAATCATCACATCTTGTAGTACTGTAATTTGGTATAGGAGACAGCTAGGTCACTCAGTATGGATAGAGTGCTGGGAAGTGTGGGAAGGAAGATCTGAGTTCACAACTGTCTTCAATCACTTCCCAGCTATGTGAACCTAGGCAAGTCACTTAGTCTCTAATTGTTTTCATTTATTTATTACTTTAAACCCTTACCTTCGGTCTTGGAGTCAATACTATGTATTGGCTCCAAGGCAGAAGAGTGGTAAGGGCTAGGCAATGGGGATTAAGTGACTTGCCCAGGGTCACACAGCTGGTATGTGTTTGAGGCCAGATTTGAACCTAGGACCTCCCATCTCTAGGCCTGGCTCTCAATCCACTGAGCTACCCAGCTGCCCCCCTTAGTCTCTAATTATATGACAAAAGTATCCAATGGATCCACTGGAGAAGGAAATGGCATACCACTCCAGTATCCCTGCAAAGAAAATCCAATGTATAGCTATGGAACATGGGATCACAAAGAATCAGACACAATCAAATGACTGAGCAACAATACTTGGTATAGTAGCAAAGAAAAGTGGAAATAAAGTAAATGCTCATTGACTGAGAAATGTCTAATTAAATTATGGTACATTAAGGTAATGGAATATTACTATACTATAAAAACAAAGAGACATCTCCACTGATCTAAATAAAAGTAAGTAGAACCAGGAAAACAACTTACATAATGCCCATAGCAAAATAAAAGTAAAGAAATTATTGTGAGCAAAGCTGGCTCTGTAAATGAAATGAGTAAATACAACTGACTCTCTTTACAGAGATAAGATAGGTTGGGTATGGAAACATTACATATATTGTGACAGAGATTTTGTTTAATAGCTTCTTTTCTTCCTTTTTAAATTTTTGTTAATGGATATGGCATTTGGAATGGAGGGAAAAGAAGGGGTATATTTGAAAATAAGAGATGAAAAAAAATAAACAAAAATATTTCAAATTACAGTAGTTGGATCCCTAAAACACTAGACAATTTCCTCAATCCTCTACCCCATTTTTAAAGAGATGTATATAGCACCTGCCCCCAGCACCTGCTTTCATAATCTTAATTACAATGAAAGTATTTTGAGGGCACAGAAATATGTGATTCTATAAAATAATTACCACATGTCTTTTGTGCTATTGGGCTTACTCAGAGTCAGAGGACTAGCAAATGGCAAAGGCCCCACTAAACTCCAGATCTTTGGATTCATTGTTGAATCATATCTCAATACTTCATGATTAATATTAAAAATTATTAAAGGAGAGGGTCAAACATTAGTTGTCAATTTTGATGAATCAAAGCCTAAACGATTAAAGGATAGCATAAGCTAGGAATTTTCAACATTCTTCCCAAAATGCCATTAATAAATTCCCTCATTATTTTCCCAGAATGTTGATGCTTGTCAAATAATGGAGATCCTAAGTCCAGGTTGGCTCATTCAGTTATCATTTCTCCTATCTGGTGACCTCATTAAATGATTCAGTAAATTAAAGTTATATCATGAATGTAGGACATGTTCACAGCAACTACTATGCCTCTCTCTTCCCAAGTCAAGAAAAGATTAATTAATAAGCATGCCAAATGAAGTCAGATCACAAGAAATTTGGGAAATTGTTCTAGATTTATTATTATAATCTTACTTAAGTTGTGTTGATTTTTCACTGTCCATACTGTCTCAAGGATAAGTCTGTATGTTCAAAGACCAATGACACTATATAGTCACCAACTTTACTAAGAGAAGGTTATCATTAAAACATGTTTTCTCACATGGAAAGAATATTTCTTTTTATTGGTTGAGCTATGATTGTAAGTTTTATTCAGATAGATGAGCTTTATTAGCTAATATCAGTGTTCAGTTTTTTTATCTGAATTTTAGCATCTTTTAAAATGGCATTTAAATCAATAGAGTTGAGGTAAGTTTTTGTTTGTATTTTTTAATTTTGCTCTTTAAATTCTGCTTTGCAAAGGAAAGCGATAAATGTTGGAGGAGATGTGCAAATTGGGACACTAAAACACTGATGGTGGAGTTGTGAATTGGTCCAACCATTATGGAGGGCAATTTGGAACTATGCAAAAAGGGCTTTAAAAGTATGCCTGCCCTTTAATTCAGCCATACCATTGCTGGGTTTGTACCCCAAAGAGATAATAAGGAAAAAACTTGTACAAAAATATTCATAGTCATGCTCTTTGTAGTGGCAAAAAATTAGAAAATGTGGGGGTGTCTATAGATTGGGGGTGGCTGAATAAGTTGTGGTATCTGATGGTGATGGAATATTATTGTGCTGAATGGAATAATGAAGTTGAGGAACTCCACACATGTCTTTTCTTGTTGTTAAAACCTTTCTATCAATAGAAACCCAAGAATTAAAGGGTATCACCATTGTGTAGAAGGCAAAGCCTGAAAAAACAACAACAGAGCTTTGCACAGGATTATAGATATAGAGTTGAGAAGGACCTTAGAAATCATGTAGTCCAACTAACTAATTTTATAAATGAAGAACTTGCTGTCTCAGAAAGACTATGTGGTTTGCCTAATACAATATTGGTATTAAGCATCAGAATCAGGGATGCATCCAGGTCCATTGTTACCAAATCCAACTCTCTTTCCACTGAACTACACCAATTCCCAGTGATACCTCAGAATTATTTAATTTATACTTTTCTAACTTTTAGTGACTTTAAGAATGTTTCAAAATGGTAATTTTCTTCTTTTCTTTTTATTAAAAGTTTCTTTTCATGATCTATCAGTGGGTTGATTATACTGTCCCCCTCAAGGGAAAAGGAAAGCAAAAATTAGAAATCTTACCCTACTCTGTGAGAAACTATCAGTTCAATCCATTCTTATCAGAGTATGATTTGAAGACAATCATAGCTCTATATCAAGTTAGACTTTGGGGTTGAAGGTTGCCTGGGCCATGCACACCAAACAATACCAGTGCCTCAAATAATTCTTTGGAGAATTTTACTCTGGCTCAGGCTTCTCCCTAAAAGCTGCTGAAATGTAAAATGGCATTAACTATAATATTGAAAATTCCTTAAGAGAATGGATAATTTGATAACCCTCTAGGATGGCCATCTGCATATATAATGAACTTACGAACATCTGTTGCATTTGGAATAAGTAAATCACTTTATTAGTAGGCGAATATTTCAGAATCACAGAATCTCAGAGTTGGAAGGCGCATCAGTGATCATCTATGTTCAATAGATCTCTAGTGAGGGGGATCCCACTATCCCAAATATAACAATTACCCTGATTAAGGTTAATATTTAAGAGAAAAGCAGACCAATTAAATTAAAATTCATATTCACCCAACCACACACCCAAAGAGTAACAATAACCATAATATCATAAGATTTGCCATAGTAGAAATTTTTATAAAACAGTCATAATCTTCACAATAAGGCTTCTACTATTTGCCAGCAGAGCATAATGGGATAATTTGGGCCTGTACTCTGGCACTTGAATCTATTTGCTGTAATTCAAGTAACAGATACATTATCAAGGTTCATCTGGACCTCGACACAGTCAGTTTTGTGGCTTATTCTCAATATTCAGTCTTGATTTATTGTATTAGTTGATGGTGTTAACATATAACCTGCAAAACACAGTAGCTACACTAATCTGTTAGCTTTTACCTAGTATCCCACTTGCTAAGTACCAACTTCTGGGGGGGGAAATAGTCTGATTAGGTACAAAGATCTTGAAAGGAAATAGAAATATCAAGGATAGTAGAGCTTTACCATCTTTCTTTTTCTTTTCTTTTCTTTTCTTTTCTTTTCTTTTCTTTTCTTT
>NC_058133.1:100261218-100281910 GCF_016433145.1 Gracilinanus agilis | reverse complement strand
CTTTCTTTCTTTCTTTCTTTCTTTCTTTCTTTCTTTCTTTCTTCCTTCCTTCCTTCCTTCCTTCCTTCCTTCCTTCCTTCCTTTTTTTTTTCCTAAAACACTTACATTCCATCTTAGTATCAATACTATATATTGGTTCTAAGGTAGAAAAAACGATAAGGGCTAGGCAATGGGGGTTAAGTGCCTTGCCCAGGGTCACAAAGCTAGGAAGTGTCTGAGACCACATTTGAACCCAAAAGTTCCCACCCCATCCCCCACCATCCCTGTCTCCAGGCCTGGCCCTCTAACCATTGAGCTACCCAGCTACCCCCTATACCACATTTCTATGTAAAAAAAATAAATAACCAGAAAAGAGGGAACACAGTCATGAACATATATATGTTTTGCACTGCAGAGAAAATGTGAGTATATTAATTGGGCTACTGAATTCATTTTATTTTAAAATGTTTTACTGAAATATCTTTTTAATATCTTCATAGTTATTCCCATTATAGCTCTTCTTCTCAGATCCACTTCCCATATATCTAGCCCATATAATGAAGAATATTTTTTAAAAATAGGAACAGAAAAAAAGAAGAGAAAAAACTCAGGAAAAATTTCATGCAACATATATACATAAGTGCATACAATACCTACACATACATATACATATGTATATGCTAATTATTTGTATATCTTTGATAACACATTTAGATGAGAGAACTTTGATATAAAGATCCCCTCCAATAGACCCCCTCTTATCCTAGATGCATTAATTTTGTTTTTCCAAAAGTTTTTGGTTTCATGAAATCAATTTTTTGTTTTATCTCTTGTAATTGCTTCTTTTTCTGGTTTGTTAAAATATCTTTCCAAAGACTTGTACAAAAATATTTATAGCTGCACTCATTGTGGTGGCAAAAAATTGGAAAATGAGGAGTTGCCCTTTGATTGGAGAATAGCTAAACAAATTGTGTTATCTGCTGGTGATGGTATACTATTGTGTTAAAAGGAATAATGAACTGGAGGAATTCCATGTGAATAGGAATGACCTCTAGAAATTGATGCAGAGTGAAAGGAGCAGAACCAGGAGAACCATATACACAGAGATGGATATGCTGTGGCAATATTGAATGTAATGGACTTCTCTACTAGCAGCAATGCTATGATCCAGGACAATTCTGAGGGACTTATGAGAAAGAATGCCACCCACATGCAGAGAAAGAACTGTGGGAGCAGAAACACAGAAGAAAAAGAGCTACTTAATCACATGGGTTGATGGAGATATGATTGGGGATGTAGACTCCAAAAGATCGCCCTAATGCAAATATCAATAATATGGAAATAGGTCTGGATTTATACATGTAAAACACAGTGGAATTGCACACTGGTTATGGGATGGGGGTGGGAGGAGGGGTGGTAAAGAACATGAATCATATAATCATGGAAGAATTTTCTTAATTGATCACTAACTTTTTGTAATTAAAAAAAATGAATATATTTTCAACTTGTCATGGTAAACGGTATATGATGTGCTTCTCTTCTAAATTTTATAGTATAATGTTTGCTTTTGGTTTGGGATATGTTTTATTTAATGATTTTTTAAAATTTTATGATATAAAAATGTTCCCTCTATGCCTAGGCAGCTAGGTGGCATGGTGGATAGAGTGGCAGAGAATCTTCTTCTCCCTGCCCTGGATATGCTCCCTTTCCCCATGAGATGGATTTCTTCCCATTCTTTTTCAAGAGGGAGAGGGAGAGGGAGAGGGAGAAGGAGAGAGAGAGAGAGAGAGAAAGAGAGAGAGAGAAAGAGAGAGAGAAAGAGAGAGAGAGAAAGAGAGAGAGAGAGAGAGACAGACAGACAGACAGACAGACTCAGAGAGAGAGACTCAGAGAATCATAAGTGCTTAATAGAAGACTAGAATTTAAGAATATCTCAAAGGACCAAACAATTTTTGCTTCAGTTGATATATACATCCTTTGAGTATTTAATAAATTATTGTTGAATTCAAAAGGATTCTTTAATATATAAAATTCTCACCACTGGGACCCTTTAAATAATTTCTCCCTTTTCTGGTCACACTGATTTTAGAATGTGAATTAATTTTCTCCACTTGAATGTAGAAATTTTTTGGAAAGTATTTATTACTTAAAGGGAAGTAGACCTGTATATTCCAAACTTGAATATATATAAATAGCCTGGCTTCAATTGACTGTAGGCTTTGCTGTGACATTGCTACCTTTTATCTTCTCACAAACTATATTCCTAGGCAATCGCTTCTGGGAGAGACGGCATAATGGGTAGGAAAAGCTCAGTCCCCAAAATCAGATAATCCTTCATTCAGATACTGCCTCTCACAGTATATGCTTCTCTAATACCAGACCAGTAATTTAAAATCTGGACTTAACTATAAAATAAAACTACAAAAAGCTCCTTAACTATAAAATGAATGTTAGGCTTCTTTACCTAGATGTGGTTGTGATTATAATCACCATCTTTTATGAAAATATTTTATTGGGGGCAGGTAATTTCTAGGAACATAACTACACAGTAGATACAGTGTTAGATGTGAAGTCAGAAAGACCTGAGTTCAAACATTTACTAACTGTATGACTCTTAGAAAGTAACTCAATTGCTATCTGACTCAGTTTCCTCATCTATAAAATAAAGATAACAATAGCGCCTATCTACCATTCCTCTACCCAATCTATTCTTACCTGAAATGGTCCAGGAGGAAAACTCATTCTTCAGGTTATTTTACCAACGGTGATTGTCAATATCATGTAGTAAGCTTTAAAAAAATACACATAATCAAAAGCATTTATCATCCATTTTTCTTCTCTCTTCATTCACTTACTCAGTGAATTAAACTTCGGATTCTGATGGGTGGATTGAGTTTTATGTATGTCAGAGAAAGTTAATATGCTTCACAGGAAGTATTAGATAAAGTAGAATGAGCATTTTTTAACAGGTCTGGTGTAAGTGTGAATATGTATTTGTGTGAAACTGAGAGTAGATCTACAAAACAGGTGGATCAGAAGCAGAAAACAAATTGGTCTTCAGGATAATGAATTACTCTGAATTTTGCAGAATTTTTCCATTCAATATTTTTTAAGATTAATTGATTGTCTATTTTTTATCTTATTGTTCAATATTCTCTCTTTTCTCATTTTGGATTTTACTAATTTACTGAGATAAGCCTTTTAGAAAAAAGAATTATATATTTTAGAGCTAAAAGGGGCCTTGAAGATCAGTCATTTTATAATTGAGGAAATTGAGGACTAGAGAGGCAAGTGACTAGCCAAAGATGACTGGCAGCTAGATGGCATAGTGGATAACACTTGAGACTTGGAGTTAGGAAGATGAGTTCAAATTCTGCCTCAGACATCAACACTGACTATATAAGTCATTTAATGGGACAGCAAGGTGGTCCAGTGGATAGTGCTGGGCCTAGAGTCAGAAAGACACATTTTGTGTTCAAACCTAACCTCAGAAGCTTAATAGCTGTGTGACCCTGGATAAGTCATTTAACCTTATTTGCTTCAGTTTCTTCATCTGTAAAATGAAGGAAAAAGGAAATGGCAAACCATACTCTGGTCTCTTTGCCAAGAAAACTCCAAACTGGGCCAAAAAAGTTGGACCTGACTAAAATGACCAAAAGATAGCAATAGTAATAAGAATAATTCATGCAAGAGTTTTTAGCTCCAGATTTTTCAATCAGTCTTCCTGAAATAAGGCTAGGTATTCTCAGAGTTTTTAGGTATATGTAAATGAAAGGGAAGGTGTTATGAAATAAAAGGCAATATTGATAATGTCCAGGAATAAAGGGGAATATAGGAAGTTAAGGAATGAATGGAGAATATAGGGAGAGCTAATCAAGCAGGCTAATCACAGAGGCTAGGTACTGGAGGGTACTGGGAGGAATAAGCTGGGTCCTTCAGGCAGGGAGGCTATCTCTATTATACAGAGCAACTTTGGTCAGCCAGAGATTGTAGGGGTCTGGCTGAAGGTTTTATTCAGCCTGCCTGCTGTTATCCTAAGTACCCTAGAAGGGAGGAGTAAAGAGCCCCTCCCTTTCGGAGAACAAATCCCAGAGTACAGAAGAGGAAAGTTGGCCACTTCCTGCCCGAGATGGATGCCTGGTTTAGCCTTCAAGAAATAAAAGAAAGTAATTCCTTTCCTTCCTCAGCCTTTGCCCTAGTAGTGGGTACAATGATTCACCAGAAGCTCTTTGTCCATATACCAAAAGGGTTTATTAATGCCAGGGGTAAGCTGAGGGAAAAGGGTTTGAGGTTTGGTAACTGTTGCTAGGGAGAAGCTGGTACTAGGGGAGGGTCACAGAAGAGGAGCTCAGACTGAGGGAGGCCAACTCCCTCAGTCAGGGATAACTTCACTACTCTGAGATAATAAGGTTTATCAGATCACTAGATAAGGGGATGCCTTGATTTAGGTTGTCCTGCCTGCCTATAGAAGCTAATTCCCAAGATCTCCCCCCACCAAAAATACCCTCCTTCCAGGGCCCAGTGGGGAAATCCAGGGAAATAACAGGATGTCAAGGGAGAGGTCAAAGGAAATCCATCAAAGCCCCCCCAAATGCCCCAAAAGCAAAAGGCCCTTCAGTCAGTACTCCAGGGATATTTATAGACCAGCTTTAAGGGTTTTCCTGTGAGCCCAGCACTCTGGCTGGTTCAACATTCTATTCCTTTCCAACTGTCAGGACTGCTACAGTTGGTTTGCAAAAGCAAGAGCTTTGAATGCAACCCTGCATTACAGGGTTAAAACCAAAACAAAACAAATAAACAAAAACAAGAATGGGAGCCACACTGAGACAATTACTTCCATTTTAAACAATTGTTATATAAATATGGCATCAGTAATCATCTGGGCTATTAGGTTCCCAATAGTCATATTGTTGGGTCAGCTATGTGATTCTGTTGATAAAACAAAAGGCTTGGAAAAGGAAGACTCATCTTTTTTAGTTCAAATTCAGCCTCAGACAGTTACTAGCTTTGTGGGACTCTGGGAAAGTCACTTAACCTTGTTTGCTTCAGTTCTTCTGGAGAAAGAAATGGCAAACCACTCCCATATCTTTGCCAAGATAATCATGAAAAGGGATCATAAATGAAATGATTCAACAACAAAATATTCGTGTAGTAATTAAAGGATTATTATGTTGTGGCTTTACCACTCTACTAGGCAGTACAGGTATTATTATTCCTATTTTTTACGTGAAAAAACTGAGCCTCAGAGAAGTTGTGACTTTTTCTGGCCTTATCTACATAAGTGTCAGAGCAAGGAGAGAAAACTAAATCCCTTAATTTCAAATAGTGTTTGTTTCTACTCTACTATAGTATTGCCCTTTCCAAATAATAGATGTCTTCGTTCTCAATTTTTAACTGCTAAAACATTATTGAAAAAGATATCTTTAAGATTAGGAGAAACTTCAGAATGAATGCATTCTTAATAATAATAATAATAATAATAATAATAATAATAATAATAATTGCTACTGCTAGTGTACATCTATTGAGATAATCATGTGATTTTTGTTTGTAAGATTAGGAGAAACTTTGGAATGAATGCATTCTTAATAATAATAATAATAATAACCCAAATTTCACTCAAGTTGGATTATTTTTATGTAGACTCTTGTAGAAAAATCTGTGTTACACTGAAAAGGAACTGAGACAATTAAAATATTATTATTTTGACAGGCTTAAATCTTTAATTGGACTGCCACAAGTCAGATAGCTATTAAAATGTAATTAATTCATGAGAGACCTTCAGGTAATGCAGAAAATAGGTTGAAAAAGGAATAAAACAAGTGTTTGCCAGGTGGGGATAGAAAGGAGAGAATAATATTTATTCCCTAACTATGAACTGAAAGGCTATGCACATTAGAGTGAAAATGAGAATTTCTATCCTTCTCCCAGTCTTCCCAAAGGGATTGTGGTTGATGATCTACTTTGGAGAGAGTCAACTGGCTGCTGACAAAATACCCACAGAGAAGAAAGGCTTCTGCCCATTTGGGAGGTACTATCTGAAGTGGTTTGGCTCATTTCCTGGCTTATTTCCAAATAGGGTATTACTTTTGATCTTCCAGAGTTACTTTATGCATGAAAGGGGAAAATATAATCTAATTTTAAGATGTATAAAGAAAAGCAAACTTAGAGAACAGAAGGAAGTAGACCAAAGACTTTAACAATTTCTAACTTCTTTGAATTTATGGCAAAATGTTTCTGGAACAGACTCCAATCTGTTATCATCTTAATGGGGAAAGAAAGTGTCTTGATAAAAGTCATAAGAAATAGAAAGAAAAATCTGATGAATATTGGGACCTTGTCATTTCAGACTTGTGCTCCATTTAGTTTGGTGTTGAATTGGTGGAAAAAATTAGTATACACTTCGCCATGTTTTGAGATTTTGCTTGATTTGGAAGTGGAAGGGAGAGAAGAAAGGAATTAAAGGTGACAGACAGTGAAGAGACCAAGATTAACACAGATGTCTTGACACATTCTTAATTAAGAGCAACTCATAACCACTTGACCTTTAGGCATGTCTTCACCACTGAGTCCTCCACCCACAAAATTCAGATATGATTATTAAAATAATTTGTTATTTTTTTAAACTACAGATTTAAAAGAAATAACTAACATATTTTGTTCATCAATACCAGTATTTACCTCACATTAACTTTTTTGGATTGTAGTGATTTTATAAAGAAGCTAAGGATAAATTTGTTTCTGTTGATAAAATAGACTTAATTGATTATAATTACATCTGTCATGTATCTGACCCTATAGATGAAAGTACCACTGATACCTGATGATATTTGTTTCAGAGGACCTGGGACCTTATGGATGTGGTTGTTTCCTGCAATGACTGAAATCATGACCCATCGAATCTGACTTTTGCCTATGTCTCCTTCTCAGTTTGCCACAAGGCTCTAGTCTATGTGTCAGAGGACTTCCTTGCCTTTTCCTGATATCATGATGGCTATTGAGGTGCCAGTTTTTTAGAGTATGCAAAAATTTGCCCTTGCTGGTAAGTTATTCAAAAGATGTTCTAAGGACTTGGTCCTCACTGGCCAGCTGATCACCTTTGCCCCCAACCTTGAGATACCAGAGACACAGACAGGCAAGTGATCAGCTCTACCTTGATCTCCATACACACCATGACTTCATTTTTGATCCTATTTTTCCTTGATAAAATCTTTAGTTTATAACACTTTGTGTACAAATTCTCTGTTTTAACATATTGTAATCTACCTTCATTATACTTCCTTCTTGCCCATTTAGGGGATCCTTAATTACAATTCATTCACTACCATAGAACACTAAGACAACTAAATAGCTCAATAGATAGTCTGGACTAGAGATGGGAAGTGTTGGGTTCAAATATGGCCTAAGGCACTTCTCAATTGTGTGATCCTAGGCCAATCATTTAAACTCAATTGCTTAACCCTTAACACTATTTTGCCTTGGAATTGATGCTTAGTATCAATTATAATAATGTAAAGGTTTATATTTTTTAATTAAAAATTTTTAAAAAAGACTCTCTGATTCCATGACTTAAATAAAAAGAAGACAGGCTTCTGTTACAAGACAAACTTGGGATCTTCAAAACAAATATACAATTATCTGTAGGCAATCAAGTTATAGCATGAAAATTTCCATTTTGCAACAAGGTTTTAGTAACTGTGATCAGAATTCCTATTATCTGGGCCCAGAAAGGCATCACTAATGCACAAATGTTTCAGTAATGAACTCTGTTCCTAAATATATAGGTCAATGTAGAATACCTGACTTTGAGTCAGAAAGATACAGGGTTAATTTTTTTAAGGCATTGGGCACATATGAATTGTGTGACCCCAAGTCTCTAAGTTGTCTTCTGGCTCTAAATTGGTACCTATTATCCTAAGGATAAGGGAAATAAACTAAGAACTAGAATTTTAGGAGGCAATGAGATAAGAGGAGGAGGAGAAGGGTGGAAGAGGACCAAGAAACATCCTCCTGGTTTGAAGTTAGGGAATTTGAATTCTATTACTGGTTTTTGGTATTCATTACCCATGTGGTATTATTGTATGATATGTTGTTCATCCTTTGTTATTGAAGGTGACCAATGATTAGGTGGTGTGTTAACTTGTACATGAATTGGAATTAAATGAAGTAGAGAAGCAGAGATTACCCAAAATCATTAGCCTCGCTCTTTCTTCCAGAGTCATCCAAATCCAATGGCAAGAGAAAACTCAGGAGGACTGGCTATGGCCTGGGATGCAGTGGGTGACATTAACATCTTTGATATCTGGCCAAGCTCTAAGTATTCCACAGGACCAGCTTCCATTGGCCTTCATAGCTCTTGGAACAAATTGCTCTCATCCACTCAGAGGAAGTCTTCACACAGTTGGGGTAGACATCATTCTAGCTTATGTAGGGGTTTGAGGTTTGAGATGGTTTTACTGGAGTGTGGCCACTATGTGTGCTATCACTTCTTGGAGCCACAGATGAGAGCTGGGTGACAGGTAGACACTAAAGGTGGATGAAGAACCCTGAAAAGGACTCAGCAACGCTCATACAAGAGATACTAGTGCTCTCTACACACCCCATTTACACTCCATGAGATACTAGGAAGTTCTTCAACTTTATGGGTTTCAAATTTCTTCAACTGTAAAAATGAGGAAGTTGTTCTACATATAGTCTGTAATGTCCCTTAGAGTTCTATGACTTATAATAGGAAACTAATTGTAACTAAAAAAAAACACAAAACTTTACCCTACTCAAGAGAATTGGTTGGACATTTTATACCAAATTTAGTAGAGAGAAATAGGATAGAATATGCCCATAAGATAGAAGCCCTGAGTAATGTGCTGCAGGAACTAGCTCAGTTCACCTATCTCTTTTCTTCCCCTATACCAGTTAATCCTTTCTCCTACCACTATCAGCCACTATCTTTTTTCTCCAATAAAGTAAAATGTAGTGTGATAATTCTGTTAAAACAAATAGAACTCCCATATCTTTTTAATAGATGTATAAAAATGTTCTCTATAAAAATTCCAGAATTGCCATCTCTGTAAAAGTTTGAGATTTTCTCTGTTCCCTGGAAAAATCATATTCTCCGTTTCCTTTTTTTCCCCTTTTCTTTGCAATTATTTCAAAGGCCCATTCCAGCTTTGAATTCTAAGTCCCAGTGATCTGATTCTGTAGTCCTAAGGTGTTATGAAATCTCATTTGAAATTGAAAGATGGACTAAAAATCCATCCTCCCTATGGGAATCCAGCTTAATTTAGTGCTAGAAGGGAAAAAGAAGTTACATAATAGAAATTAGTATAGTAAATATTCAGTGTAGGTAGAAGGTGCTGATTTTGGAGTCAAAGAACCCCATCTCAAATTCTATTATGTATAGGTATCCCTTTTACATAGCAAGGGTTAGGGGCAAGGCACTGGCACCAACTAGAAAAGTTGCATAAAAATTTTTGACCCTTCCTTGGCATCAGAGAAGGAGTCTGAATTTTTTTTTCCTTTATAGAAGGTTTATGGCACCTTACATGAATATATGAGTTACTAAACTTTTTAAGATTTCTACATTTAAAGCCTGTGTGTGTTGTCTGCTGGCTTTTTGTAGTCTTTCCACCAAATTTAACTTTTTACTTATTTTAACTTTAAAAAAGAAATTGTGCATGTTTATGGTATTAAAAAATAAAATACGTTGATATTACACAATACTATACATCTATGCATTTCTGAGTTTCCAAACCTTTTTTTGTATGGTCTGACAGCCTTCAGTATTGTTGGTGACTTCTGTAAAACTCCCCTAAAATTCCCATTTAATTTCTTATGCTGACCCAGGATATATCAAAATCACAGTAGGGAAAGTTGCAATGTGGAAGGGATGTCTGTATTACCTATAATCTTGGACAAGCAATATAACTGCCCTGAATGTCAACTTTCCTCTACATAAAAGGAAGACAGTGGACTAGATGATCTCTAAGATCCCTTTTAGCTCCAAAATATGGTCCTTCTGATCCTCAGAGAAATGATGTTAAGTAAATGGAAATTCTCTTTAATTCTTTAGAGCAGTGTTAATGAAGTCATAACTTCATACCTATGTGGGTTTAAAGGAGGTGGAGGGCAATGAAAGCAAGATTAGTACTTCTGGAGGGAGGGTTTGCAGAGTCCTTTTTCAGGGCTTCATCATTCCTTTGATGTCCAGTGGCCATTCAGCTCTCACCTATGACTGCAAGAAGCTGTTATCATAGGCAGTGGCCATAGTCCTATAAAACCATTTTGGGAGGCAGACCAAACTGGGTTGAGGGTAGCCAATAGGCCTCAAACTCATTGGTGATCTAGAAAATGTCTATCGCAGACCTGTGAACTTTCCCCCCAGAGAGAGGAGCTGACAAAAATAATTTGTTACAATGGCCATGGAGACTGAGGCAGATGCTATGGAGAGCTTAGAGTTTGGTGGAATATTGAAGATGCCAAGGTCATTCCCCTGAATTCCATGCGATCTCTCATCTTCTTGACTTGTATTATCATAGAACTAGTGACTCTGGAAGAGAGAGTGAAGCCAAGGACTTTGTACAACTCTGTCTCACTTAAATCCTATTTATGTGGGAGTCAAAAGACATCACCGTTGATATCACTGGTCTTCTTCAAAAATGAAAGACAACAACTAACCACTTTTGGTTAAAGGACACATCCCTAACTTTAGTTTATCTTCTTTGCTCAAGTCTTTATACTTAGAATGCCATCTCTAGCCCCACCCTCCCACAGCACAGATACCAGCTCTACCTTTGAAACGCACATCTCGAATGTCATCACATTCATGGAGCTTTCTCCATCCCTTCTCCTACCCCTGAAGAATGAGATTTTGCCTTCCTCTTGTCTCATGAAGAACTTTATTTAGTTCTCACGTATTTATCACATTACCATGGTACATCTTAGAGGTAACAGAGTAGAGAGAGCTGAGTTCAAATCTGAACTCAGACCCTTAGTAATTGTGTGACCATGAAAAAAAATCACTTAACCCTGTTTTCCTCAATTTCCTTATTTGTAAAGTGAGTTGGTGGAGGAAAACTCCAACCTCTCTAGTATCTTTGCCATGAAAATCCAAAATGGGTTCACAAAGCCAGACACAAAAGAAAATGACTGAACAAAACCAAACAGGAAACCATTCCCACAATTCCTTTTAATTCAAGTGCCTTCCCTTTCATAATTATTTCCTATTTTTTTCAGTAAATAATTTGTAGTTCTTTTTTTGCTTATTGTCTCTTCTATTGAACTATGAGCTCTTGGAGGGTAGGAACTGATACATAATAAGCTATTAATATGTTCTAGTAGAATGTGAGGTCCTAGAAAATCAGGACTTTTTTTGTGCTTTGTCTTTATTTTCTCAGTAACTAGCACAATGTCTTACAAATAGTAGGCGTTCTGGCAGATCCATTTTTAATGAATGAATGCACTCTACTCCTGGAATAATAGCTAAAAGTTCATTCCTGCATTTGGATGTGAATCAGCAATACAGGACACTTCACAGCAGCCTGCTTTTAGCAGACCTTCAACAACATAAAGGATAGAAAGGAGGGGAACTAAAGGTTATACATCCTGGCTTATTCTGTCTGTATCTATAACTAGAGGCTGCCTATATGAATTTCTTAGAGTGAGTTTAATATTTAAAAACGATCTCACCGAAGTAACTGCTATCAAAAAAAAAGTGGTGGAGGGAATCCCACAGAAACTAGTGTATTGAAATCTTGAGTTGTGGGTTTAATAATCATAAAAAGATGAGTGGTAGTGTGGTCTAGTGGAAAGACTGCTCCTTGGGCTATAAACCAGAAGAGATGGTTTGGAATATCTGCTCTGTTTTTTAGAGAATCTTGAATCAATCTCACTTAAATTTCCTTTGTACAAATGGGTGGATTCATTGGATTTTATTGGTCCAAATCTTTTTTTTTCATTTCCATTGGGAACTCCCAATGAGGAAAGTCCCTATAAAAATGTGAACTGGCACTTACTTTGCTCTTTACAGTCTTTATTGCCTGGGACATTGAGAGATTAGGGGACTTGCCGGGATCCACTCAGCTTATATGTCAGAGGTGAAAACTGAGGTCTGCCTGGAAGTATCATAATTCTTATAAATACCTTGCTGGGCTATGGTGAGAAAAACTATAAAATTTAATTTAAATAACATCTGTTGTCATTTGTTCATTCTTTTTAAAATTCCATGAAGGCAGAAGAGTGGTAAAGGCTAGTCAATGGTGGTTAAGTGACTTGCCCATGGTCACATAGTTAAGACATTATTGAGGTCAAATTTAAACTAGGACCTCATATCTCTCGATCTGACTCTCTTATTCACTGAGCCATTTGGCTGTCCCCCTGGTTCATTCTTAAACTGTAAATCTGATATGCAAGTTTGCATATCAATCAAATGGTCCAGAGCATTAGACTTTCAACAAATTAGTGTGGAATTATTATTAGATAACAATAATTATTAATTTCTTAAGCCATTTTAAGCATTAAGAAACTTTAAATCTGGCCTAACAGTTGTGTAGAATAAAAGTTGCTACCTCAAAGCTTGATTTCTTCAAGGCATAATACATTTTACAGAAAGAAAATGTAATTTTGCCCCAAAAAGCTGGTTGTCATCACAGAATGATTTAAAATGCATATTTTCATTTCTGTAAGGTGAATGTTTTATTTAAAATATGAAGAATTTGAGGATTATTAAGAAATATGGTCAACTACAGGAACAGTAGAAAAGAGATATATACATAAGAAAAATATTAATGACAGTAGCAAAAATTTATTTAGAAATGACATTGCCACAGAGAATTATAAAATATTTGTCATGCCTTTGAGATAACCAAATATCTTATAAAATAATGTTTTTTGTTACTATTGGACAAACCAAAAAGATATCCAATTTATTCTTTGCCTCTCCAAGAAGTATCTGTGAGCCATCCTTATACTGAGCTGCAAATTACTCCTTTCTTCTGATTTCATTTGTAGCAATAATGCCAATATTGATATGATTGAGGTCCTCTAGTAACATGTCTAGTTGTCGGATAAAGTTTACCAGGTCTAATATCTCTATTCATCTCCATGGCTAAACTCCTCAAGAAAATCATTTATATATGCTCTCTCCATTTTCCCTTATCTTACCCTCTTCTAAACAACCTCTTGTAATCAGATTTCTGTTCTCATCTTTCAACTGAAACAGCTCTCTCTAAAGTTCCTGAGGATCTAAATGCCAAAGCTAATGGCCTTTTTTCATCCATGATCCTTCTTGACTTCTTCATAGTATTTGACAGATTTGATCGCTGTCTCCTGAATATCCTCTTCTCATTGGATTTTTGCATCACTGCTCTTTCCTGGTTCTTCTAGTCATACAACTATTCTCCAGGCTTTTTTGCTGGTTCTTCATCCCCGGGTATTTCCCCAGGGTGCTGTGTTGGGCCCTATTTTCTTTTTTTATGGGTAATATCTTACTTGACCATCTTATCAAATGCCAGGGGTTCAATTGTCTTCACTTTCCAAAGGATTCCCAGATTTATATATCCATTCAACACCATGCATCACCAATTGCCTCTTAGATATTGCACTCTATATATTGTAGTCATCTTAAATTCAAAATGAACTCATTATCTTTCACCCACCTCCAAAATTCCCTATTACTCTTAAAGATACCACAATGCTCCCAGAGTCACCCAGACTCACAAACTCAGTACCATCTTTAGCTCCTCACTCTCACTTTCCCCACATAATCGTTTGCCACGTCCTATTTCTATCACTACATCATGACTTGTAAAAGTCTCTACTCTTAGAGCTATAATCCTACTTCCAGTCCTCATTACCTCTGACATTCTTCTAAATTATCTCTTTGCCTCTAGTCCCTCTGCACTCGAATCCATTCTCCATCTAAATTCCAAGCGATTTTTCTAAAGTGTAGTTCTACTCATGTCATGTTCCTATCTCCACCAACTCATCACTGCTCAATGAGATCTTGTGGTACGCAATATATAATATAACCAAACTTTGTTTTTTTTTAAAATGGGGAATTGAAGTGCAGCAAGATTAAACTTCTCCAAGGTCACACAGGTTGTAAGTAGGAGCATCAAGATTCAAATACTGTACCTTACCCCCCTCTGAATCCAGTACTATTTTTACTATACCAGTAGCAGAATCAAACTTTCTCTCCAAATCAAGCATTTTTCTGATACTTGTGGACTTCAACAAATACTCTGACCTCCCACTCAACTCTCCTGACCTATATAGCTTCTTTCCTGCTTAGTCAATAAGGATATTAAAAACTTAGATTTCATCATCACTAATAACTTTGCCACCATCATCATTCTGGATTTAGAATTTGCCCTATGGAGTAATTGCCTCTGTTAACATTCTCCAGCCTTTCTCTCTACATCTCTGCCCTACTCTTCCTAAACCTATTTTTTATCCTCCCTTTGCACCCAGTCCATCACCATTGCACTGGAATTACTTTCTTCTCTTCAGTCATGACTCTCTTGTTGATTGTTTCACCTGTGCAACCTATATTGCCCTCTTTTTGTCCTTGTTCTTACCCATAGAATCCAAAACCGATCATGCCACCATCTTCCCCTCTGCTTTTACTACTGACAAAATGAACACTACTGGAGGAAATAAAACCACCATTTCAACAATGATCCATCAATGTTCATGTTTTCTGATCTCAGAAGTGCTTCATGCCAGTAATAACACTTTTGTTTTCTTTGATTGGCTTGCTAGATCATTCCCCTTATTGACTACTGGTTCTAAGCATTCTCTTCTCCTCTCAAGCTCAGTACCTCCTGAAACTCTGCCTTCAACCAGTTCTCATCTTGGAAGTAGTAGACATTCACTTTCATTTCTTTCATCTCATCTACTCCATGCCTGGAAACTTTTTTTTTTATCTTCACCCAGACTTTCTTCCTATATTCCTATCTCTAAGGAAAGGGTGTCCCTTCTCCTTGCCAATATCAATCCTTCTATCTATTCTCTCAATTCTATTTACCATAGATCATAAATTTAGAACTAGAAAGAAATTAGAGTTCATCTATTCTAGTGGTTCCCAAACTTTTTTGGCCTACCACCCCCTTTCCAGAAAAAATATTACTTAGCGCCCCTTTCACATACTATCACCGCCCCCTTACAGTTATTCACTGCCCCCAAATGCACCTGTGGCCATCACTGCTCCCTTGGATTTCTGCGGCACCCACCAGGGGGCGGTGTCACCCACTTAAGAATCAATGATCTAGTCCGACCTCATTTTAATGATTACAAAATAGAGGTCCAGAGATGCCAGATAATTTGTTGTTATTATTCAGTTGTTTTCCAGTTGTCTGACTCTCTGTGACCCTATTTGGGTATTTTTTTGGCAAAGGTACTGGAGAGATTTGCCATTTCCTTCTCTACCTCATTTTGCAGATAAAGAAACTGAGGCAAACAGAAGTTATATGACTTGCCCAGAGACACAAAGTGCCTGAGACCAGATGTGAATTCAGGTCTTCCTGACTTAAGGACCAGAACTTTACCTACTGTGTCACCTAGCTATTCCATGAAATAACTTGACATGTAGAAAATAAATGGAAAAGCAGAGATTTGGATTCAGGTTGTTAAATTCCAAGTCGAAGATTCTTTTGTCTACATCCTAATACTTATCTCTTCTCATCTTCTCCTGGAGTCAGTCTCCTATTTCCCTTTCATCTTCAATCTCTCCTTATCTACTAGTTCTTTCCTTGCTTCCTGCAAGCAAATCCAGCTCCACTCAGTCCTATAAAAAGGCTAACTTGATCCTGCTGTCTCCTCAAGTTATCATCCTAAATCTTTCTCTCATTTCACTGCCAACTTCTAGAAAATCAAATCACTTACCTTTACGGTCTTCACTTTCTCATTATCTCTTACTGCTCAATCCTTTGCAATTGGATTTTGAACTCATCACTTGATTTCAGTCAACTAGTCTCTGAGACTATTTTATTTTACGACAATTTTTAATTGTCAAATCCTATAGCCTTTTCTCATTTTTGACTTCTCTGTAGTTGTTGATACTCTTAACTATTCTTTCCTCCTTTAGATTTTCTTTCCCCTTTGTTTTTCTTTTACTTCTCTATCCTGGCACTTCTCCTAATATTTGACAACTAATTCTCAATCTCCATTGCTGGATGATCAACCATTTACTTTTTCCCTTAGTATAAGTGTTTCCAAAGGCATTTTCTGATCTCTCATCTCCTTTTACTTTTTACATACTCTCTTGGAGTTCTCCTATGGGTTCAATACCATCTCAATGTAGATGAATCCTAAATCTATACATACAGATCTGACCTTTATTCTCATCTCTAGTCACAAATCATCAATTATATGCTGAATATTTCCTCCTGGATGTGCTTATTGGCATGTCAAATTCAACATGATCAAAACAATGACAATTACCTTTGCCCCTGAACCTGCCTCAATTACATATTTCTTTTCTTTTCTTGAGAATTCCAATATCCTTCACATATCCAGCTGCCTAATTTGTAGCATATATATATATACATATATATGTATATATACATATATATACTCTTACCTTAAGTATTGGTTCCATGTATGCCTCTCTAAGGCAGAAGAGTGGTCAGAGCTAGGCATTTGGAGTTAAGTGACTTGCCCATGGTCACACAACTAGAAAGTATCTGAGAACACATTTTAAACCAAGGATTTCTCATCTACAGGTCTGGTGCTCTATCCACTGAGCAACCTAGCTGACCCTGTAGCTAATCTTGATTCCATACTACCTCCCCAATAAATTATCAATCATCTCATAATCATACTCTATTTCCTTTCTATTCAGATAGTCAATACCTTTCAGGCCCTTATCATTTTTCATCTACACTTCTGTAACACTCACCTACTTGGTCTAACTACTTCTTCTTTCATCCAATTCATCCTCCAAATGGCTGGCAACATAATCTTCTTGGGTGTTCTTTATGTCAATCTCTTCCTCAAGAACTTTGGTGACTATTTCCTAGAGCATAAGTGAAAATTCCTTAGCTTCTGTTGTAGGAACAACATCTACCCCATGAGTCCTAGACTATTTATTTTTTCCATAAAATATAATTAAATCAGCTTTGAAACTTTTTCTTTTGTTATTTTTTTATTTTTTAATACTGGTAATTCCATTTTCTTCTTTTGTTTTTTTTTTTTTGGTTTTTACTTTTTTTTTTATTTTAAACCCTTAACTTCTGTGTATTGACGTATAGGTGGAAGAGTGGTAAGGGTAGGCAATGGGGGTCAAGTGACTTGCCCAGGGTCCCACAGCTGGGAAGTTTCTGAGGCCGAATTTGAACCTAGGACCTCCCGTCTCTAGGCTTGGCTCTCAATTCACTGAGCTACCCAGCTACCCCCTTTGTTTTCGTTTTTTGAAATTTTGATTTAATTAATTTAGAACATTTTCCCATGGTTATAGGATTCATGTCCTATCCCTCCCCTCTTCCCACTCCCTCCCATAGCCAACACACAATTCCACTGGGTTTACATGTGACGTTAATCAAGACCTATTTCCATATTATTGATATTTGCTCTAGGGTGCTCATTTAGAATCAATATCCCCAATCATACTCCCATCTACCAGTGTGATAAGGCAGTTGTTTTTCTTCTGTGTTTCTACTCTCACAGTTCTTCATCTGAATGTGGATAGCGTTCTTTCTCATAAGTCTCTCAGAGTTGTCCAGGATCATTGCATTGCTGCTAGTAGAGAAGTTCATTACATTCGATTTTACCTCATTGTAGCTGTCTCTGTATATATTGTTCTCCTGGTTCTGGTCCTTTCACTCTACATCAATTCCTGGAGGTCAATTCACATGGACTTCGTCCAGTTCATTATTTCTTTGACCACAATAGTATTCCATCACTAATAGATACCACAATTGGTTCAGCCATTCCCCATTTGAAGGGCATGCCCTCATTTTCCGTTTTTTTTGCCACCACTCAGCTTTGAAACTTAATTGGTCCAAGGAACTAAAGCTTGAAGCACTGACTTAGTTTTCTAGTTCCCTAAGTTACATATAATCACAGTTGAAGAGGAATTAGCTCACTTTTCTGGCTTGACCAATGCTGCTGACCAGCATGCCACCCTGACCTATAAGTAGAAAAAGAGAAATTGGGTTATTTTCTGTTGGCCAATGTGTGTCCTCAGATACTCATAAGAGGTGGCCATAGAAGTAAGTATGAGACCTAACCAAGGGATCCTTGCTTAATAGCTTTTCCATGCTATTGTTAAATAGCAAATGCCTTTCTTAGATGTTATATAGCTTATGAGTATCTTATTTCTTTCCCATACTGATCCATTATCTAATCTGTTTAAATCAAGTTTTGTCTAGACCACTTTGTTATTTAAGGTAATCCTCAATCTGGTTATCCTCCAACCTACCTCTCCAGCTTTATTTCATGCTACTCCTCTTCATGAACTATATATATTCCAATGAAGTTGGACTCCTGGTCATTATATAAAATGATAGTTTGACACCCCTTTCCATGTATATACACCTTTTCCCTTAACCTGAATGGTTTATTCTCTTCATTTCCACTTCTCAAAAACCTTGTCTTCCTTCAAGACTAAACTTAGGTATCATAGCTTCCAAGAAGCCTCATCTATTTTGTCTAGGTGTTGGGGCCCTCTCTTTCCCTCTTGAATGTTCTTAAGATTATATTTTAATGTGGTATTTCCCCAGTTGAATGAAAGATCTCTGAGATCAGTAACTCTTTCTCACTCTCTCTGCCTTTGCATCCCCAGGACCTGGCAAATATCTTTGCACAAAGTGGGCACTTAAATAGTGTTCTTCTATTTGTTTAATTGTTGAACAAAGAATTTCTCAGTAATTTTCACTATAGTGAGGGCAAGGGTTGAGAAGAGAGTTAAAGTGCCTCTAGAATCTGCTACTCCACAGACTAATGGATACTTTTAGGGAGAATCTCTGAGTATACCAATTCCTTACCACAATGAGAGTTTGAGAGTTTGATGGGACCTAATTAGTCATTTAATTCACAGACTACATGAAAAGAATCTCATCTATAATATGCTCAAAAAAATTGCCAGCCAGCCTCTCCTTGAAGATCTCTAAAGAGGGAGAATCCACCTTCTCACTAGGTAGCCCATTCTACTTATGGTCAGCTCTAATTGTTAGAAAGTGCTTTGTTTTGTTTTGTTTCCATATTAGGTGACAGTATCAGTGGCTTCCCAGTCCTTCATCGGGTTACCACAATAAAACAAAAACATAGATATAGTCCATGCTTCTAAAGAACAAAAGAACTAAGACATTATTCCATTTTCAATTTATTCTTTCATCTGTGAATGAAGAAATGCCACTTGAAAGACCCAAGATACCTTTGTGGAGCAGCTGAGGCACCTGAGACTGTCTTACAACTAGACAAATAGAAGCAATAAAAGGTGAAATGATTTCCTGTTTCAGAAGAAAATATCTAGAACCAAAAGAAGAAATCCTGAAATACTGAATTCCTATCTCTGATCACTAGACATTCTCCTAATTTAGGCAACCTCTCCTTTGATTATATGGAAAATGAGCTAATTCTGGATGGGCCAAATATTACACTCAAATTCTCATACTTACTTCTATGGCCAGCTCTTATGAGTATCTGAGGACACACATTGGCTAACAGCAAATAACCCATTTTATATCATCCTGTTTCTACTTTTTCTGCTACTACTGACAATATAGTACTGTCAAGTGAAATCTCTTTTAGTGGTTTTATCTCTGCCATAAATACCCACTGTGGGCTGAAACCTGGCAGATAAGACTATATTGACATTTTATTTTTCCCATGGACTTCATTGGGAGTACTTAAATGTCAATTCCAAAAACAATCATGAGTCAAATGATCAAAAAGTTACACAAGTATGGTTTCTATTTATGTATTTGTTCTGTGCTTGGCAAGCTGTGTCTAAGACTGTCTATAGGCTGGCCAAACAACAAAAAACCCTAACTTCCTTTAAAGCAGAGGACAATTCTGTGATTGGATAATGTCCATTAGGCAAATCACAAAAGGCAAGGTTCCCATAATGCCTGACAGTGAGAATTTCTCAGTGTTAATCACAGTTCCTGGATAAGAGTTGCTTCACTAGCAGACAGCATCATATAGGGAAATGAGTATACTGCTGGGAACCAAAAGATTTAGATTCTTGTCCCTACTCTGCCTTCATATTTGAGATGTACTCAAAGTTTTCAGAATGTGGAAAAATGGGCATTCCTGAGGTCCACAGTGTCATCATTTAAATGGCATTAACAGACTAGCATTTATATATTATTTTAAGGTTTGCAAATAATATATATATATATATATATATAGTTACGATTAAAAATAATAAAGAATAATATAAATATATAAATTAGTATTTTAATTAAAGCCATGCTGATAGAGATAAATCATTAGACCACGCACCAGTAAGAATTCAAAACTGCCACCTCCTCCATTATTATTACCTCTCCTCTCTCTTCCCTGCCTGCTAGCCAAAGAGAGCAAGACTACTTTCGATTCTCTCATTTAAACTGTCCTCTGCATGGTGACACAGGCATTCCCATGCCCAAAGAACCGGAAACCAAAACCCGTTGGAGCATGGGAAATGTAGTTTGATAATTCCCACGTGTCCATAGGAAAAAAAAATATATATATATACTTTTAGATGGCATTTCCCAAATTCCAATTTTACAAT
>NC_058133.1:100180870-100261113 GCF_016433145.1 Gracilinanus agilis | reverse complement strand
CCGTTGGAGCATGGGAAATGTAGTTTGATAATTCCCACGTGTCCATAGGGAAAAAAAAAAAATATATATATATATATACACTTTTAGATAGCATTTCCCAAATTCCAATTTTACAACATATATATATATATAAAATCTCATTTTATTTTTTAAAAAACCTTTACCTTCCCTCTTTGAATCAAGATTTTGTATTGGCTCCAAGGCAGAAGAGGGATAAAGTCCAGGCAAAAGGAGGTTAAGTGACTTACCCAGGGTCACATTGCTAAGAAGTGCCCCAGGACAGATTTGAACCCAGGAGCTCCCATTTCTAGGCCTGGCTTTCAATCCACTGAGCCACCTCACTGCCCCCCTCATTTGATCTTTACAACAACTCTGAGAAGTAGGTACCAGTATTGTCTCCATTTTATAGATGAGGAAACTGAAGCAGAAAGAAGTTAAGTGACTTGCCCAGAGTCACATAGTTAGCAAGTACTTGAGGCAGCAGTTGAACTCAGGCCTTCCTGACTCCATGTGTAGAGCTCTATATACCGTTAACTACCATTAATGGGAGAGGGCAGAGATTCAGAAAACATGTAGCCTAGAGACATTTTTATTGAACCTCAACCTACTAGGTGAGGAAACCTCAAAAAGACTTCAGTTCTCATCTTGCCTTCCAATAGCTACATTTTTCATTTTTTCTGGAAAAAAAAAGATGATGCCAGTAGGAACTATAGTAGCTATTCTCTGAATAGTGCTTAGAAATGGTCAATTAAAAGAGAAAAGAAAAGTTGTTATATATGAAGAAAACTTCAATGGTATAAATAAAATAGCCTGACAAGTTCATTACAATACATACACATACACATACATACATACATAAATATATATATATATAATATAACAGACATGTGTATGTGGGGTGTTATATGCATTTTAAATTCTATACAAAGAGGATATGGAAGGGGATATGGCAAACACCAACAATAAAAACAAAATTAACTCAGAATTATTATGACTTGATATTTCTATGAGTTAAAATTATGAAAAAACAAAACACATACACATCAAAACCATGTTTAAATCCCAAAAGGTCATAAGAGCAGACTTTGAATTGACTAGATTTGGTTTGGCCAATGGCAGTCATTTATCCTTGCTGGGTTTCAGTTTCTTCATCTTTAAATTTAGGTGGTTAGACAAGATGGCCTCTTGAAATCTCTCCTAGATCTGAATCAAAGATCTAATGATCTCATTGATCAATATGATCATTGAAAAGAACTGAAATGTCTTTAAAATTCACAAGTACAGGTTTATTCTAAGATGTAAATATCATTGGGGTTCTTCTATGCTGTATCTTGGCCTTCTATAAAATGTGAACATATAATTTAATGAAAATTACATAGGATTAAATTATCCTTTCATTGTTTTATACCTATAAATCTTGCCTTTCCAACAAGATCTGGAACTGGTTAACTTTCTTGTGCTTTATTAAATATGACACCATCTTCTGATGAGCAGAACTCCATAAATATGCTAGAATGACACTCCAGGGGCAAAATAACCATTCCCACCTTCCCCAACAAAATGCTTATTCCTTCAGTCATCTTGGATGACTAGCAAAATTTCGGTCTCTTGGTCTTTTCCCAACAATCATCTTTCAAGACCTATTTGGTTCATTCCATACTGGTGACCACCTTCTTCTGATAAATAGTTGCCTCTACCTTGGCTTTTTTATATGTTGTAAAGATCATGTAAAGACATGACGCTTTCTAAACTCTTCTACATATCTAATTTTCTCTTTCAATCTTCTTTCCTGGCTTATCATCCATATCCTACCTCCTAAATATGGGTTGCCCAAAACTCTATTCTATTGTGGGTCCACCGCTATATTTTTTCTCACTCTCTTTCTTGATCACCTCATTGGCTACCATTGAGTCTAAATAATAGATTCTTCCCACATGGGATTTATTTATCAACACTATGCTAATGACTCACAGATATCTATATCTATAAATTAATAAAAATTCTATCAATAATGCATACATTTTAGATAGAAATATATCTATTTTGCTTTCTCTATATTTATGCATTATTCAGAATATATATAGATAAAGATAGGTAGAGGCTCAGTTTTTCTTTTAAGCTTTGATCCTGTTTTACCATATGCTTATTCAACCCCTCAAATTCAATATATCAAAAATTAAAGTCATTTCTATCCAAAAAAAAAACTTCTGTCAAAGGCACCATCTTTTTCCCAGTCTCTCAGTTTTATATCCTTAGCAATATCCTTCACTTCTCATTCTATTTCATCAACATATTCCATCAGCTGACAAATCTTTCCATTCTTTACAGCCCAGTCTCTCATATCCATCCCCTTTTCTCTTCTTGAAAACCTAATGCGTGACTTTAGATCCTTATTATTTCTTACCTAGATTACTACAGTAGCCACCTAACTGCTTTCCTTCCTTATCTCTCTCCACTCCAGTCCATCCTTTATAAAACTGATTTTCCTTAAGTGCAGATCTGACCATAATCCTCCCCTACTCAACCAATACCAATAGGTTAGTATTGTCTCTAGAATAAAATACAAATTGCTGTTTAGCCCTATCTAAACTAGCCCCTAATTGACTTTTCCAGTTACATTGGAGAATATTCTAACAATCTGCAGTCATATTGGAATTCTTTGTGCTTTTCAAACAGAACAGTTCCATCTTCATTCCTATGACTTTGCAGTGGCTACCTCCCATGCTGGCAATGCACTCCCTTCACAACCCACCTTAGAAAATCTAGATCTGCCTTTAAGATACGACTAAAACAGCATCTTCTACATTAATATTTTCCAAACGACTTTGTATTTATTCTTTTTTTAATCGCATATGCTTCTAAATTTGCACACTTTCCTATATTTGTGGGTTTAACTGTGTGTATATGTGTGTATACAAAGATATATGTATATAGAGGTGCATATAACATAAACTTAAGACTCTAAGGCAGAAGAATGGCACAAGCAGGAAACTGGGATTAAATGACTTGCCTGTCACACAGAGAGGAAGTATCTGAATTCAAATTTGAATTCAGGTCCTCCCAACCCCAGGCTTGGCTCTGTATCCGCTATGATTACCTAGTTGCCCTGATTTTCAATTTTATTATTATTTCAATTTTCTAAAGCTATATAGATATATTGCTATCTAAAATATATGCAGTATAGATAGAATTTATATTGTTATATGTAATATATAAGATCAAATGTAAAGATATATATATAGATATTTGTGAGTCATCAGTATAGTGTTATTAAATTAAATAAATAAAGAACCTACATTTGAAGTGAGGTAAACCAAGTCATCATCCAGAAAACCTGTTTTTCCCTGGGGAAAAGTAGAAATCAAGAATGAGCCTTCCTGTGAAGGCCAGACAGCTCAAGAATACCATTCACATGAGAAAATAACTCCCTACAGCTGCCTCACAGTCCAGGGTAAGAGATAACAGTAGAATGCCCCATGCTACCAACTTCCAGACCAGGAGTTGGCAACGTATGGCTCTTAAGCCATATCTGGACCTCAAAAGAGATATGGCTCTTTCTGCAGGAGCCATAAAGTCAATTTGTTTTTCAGGCGCTGTTACAGGAGCGCGCACTGTGAGCACTGTACAGCTCTCACGAAATTACATTTTAAAAAATGTGGCGTTTATGGCTCTTACTGCCAAAAAGGTTGCCGACACCTGTTCCAGACGATAAAAAGTTTGCTTCAAGGCTATGTAATGAACATTATTCTCTTTGTATCTTGAACTCTATAAAACTGCATTTTAATTTCGGTTTGGGGCAGCCTTTTCTAGGAAGGTTGCCCTGGCCAGCTAGGTACCTTTATTAATCAATAAATTAATAAATTAATATTGGTTCCACTAATATGAACTTCTGGGTGTCTGGACTTGTTATCTGAGGTACCCACTTCACATTTGCCTTAGGCCAATCATCTCTGCATTTCCTAAAGTGTTGCACTCCTCTGGATTTTTCTGTTGGTCTCTAGACCTAGAAACTCAACTCCTTTCAACTTCATTTTGTCTATTTTCTTCCCCCATCAGATTGTAAGCTCCTTCAGGGGAAGTATGGTCTTTCTTTTTCATATTTGTATTTCTAGCAATTATCACAGTGCCTGGCACAAAGTAAATGTTTAATCAATGTTTATTGATGGCCATATTTAAATGTAATTTAAGAGTGAAAGCTCAGAAAAAGTCTGGAAGCCTTCATTCCCATTTTGAATATACCATGTCACTGTGGCCTTACATGAGTCATAATACTTTAAAAAAATCTTTATTTATAAAAAGAAGAAAATAAATAGCTTAGATTAAATGATAGCTCAGGGTCTTTCTAGTTTTAATGTTCTACATATACTCTAATGTCAAATTAATACAATGTTAACATGGTATGCACAAAGCATGAGTTTTAGTAGATTAGATACTTTTAATAATAGCAAAATATTTCTGAGATAGCATTAAAACAAAAATGGATATGGAAACTTTGTTATTATTTTGGTAAAAATATAAAGGTAAGATGAGAAAAAGTCTGCTTTCATAATTGATTCAGTTGACACCGATGTTTTTCATAGGCTGAAAGAATCGCCAAGTCACTCAATTTCAAAGTTGGAAGGTGTTCAGTGATAGTTTTCTTGTCCAGAGTGATTGCTCTGATCTACAATGGGAGTGTACTAGTTTATTAATTTCTAACGGAAGAAGTAAAACTACGAGAAGGACAAATCTCCCTCATGGCATTAAATTGAATTATCATATTATAATCTTAGGCAGCTAGGTGGTATGGGGGAGAAAGAGATGAACTTGAAGTCAAGAAGACCTAAGTTCATATCTGATCTCAGGTACTTACTGGCTGTGTGTCCTTGAACAAGTCAAACTCTGTATGCCTTAGTTTCGATATCTATAAAATGGAAATTATTAAAGCACCCACCTGCCAGGGTTGTAATGAACATGAAATAAGGTAACATTTGTAAAGTGCTTTGTAAATCTCAAAGCACTCTATAAAAGCTATTTATTATTCTTATTTAAACCACAAGAACATTCCCCACCTACCTACCCTATGGGAAATTCCTTTCATAAGTTCACCATAATTCTTTCTATTTGCATGTTGAGTCAATAGTTTTTAAACAAGCTTTTGGGGACTTCTCAGAATATATTGATAAGTTCAAAAGTTTTGTTTTCCTTCCTTAAAACTTTTTCAGGAATTCTGTATGGAATTTGCTCCCATAATGGTAACTTTTTTCAAGGTTGCTCTCAGGATAATTTTTTTTACCACTAAATAAAGCATTTACTAAAAGCATTGTCCACATACCAGGTACTTTTTCTGGGGATACAAAAAAATTAAACAAGATAGTTCTAAAGTTTTAAATTAAACACTCAAGGATGTTGCATTGTAATGGGCTAAGGAAAACCATGATGGGGATCTGGAAAGCACAAAGGGAAATAAGAGAAAATAGTACTTGGGTCTGGTGCAAGTTTTCTGGCATGGAGGTAGAATAATCTAGAAAGAGGATGGAGATAAAACTGAAATAATCATGGCTGGGATTCTGACACTGAAACAGAGGCTCCAGCCAGAGATTCAGCAATCAGAAAAGCAAGCTCAAGTATTCAAAAGCATCTCTTAGTGGGCAAGATTGCCAGTTGGGAGGTAGAGAGCAATACAGAGAATTTTAAGTTCAGAACATTGAATGTAAACTGGACAGGCTGCTTATGATTACAGTATAGCCATCTCCCTAGGTTACTAAATGTCTGCCATCTTTAAGCTAATTATGAGATTCTTCCTATTGACGGCCTCCTCCCACTCTAGAAAGAGCCTCTAATTTCACTGGGAGGTCACTGGGGAGAGTGAATATGTGATAAGGCCAAATTGCCCAAAGGACCAATCATAAGTTCAGAGAAGATAGTTCTCAAGCTCAGGGACATATAGCATAGCCAATTAGACCTCTGAAAGCTTCAAAGCCAATTGAAAACTGAGACTTGATAAATGACATAAAAAGAGAATCTTTGTTTCTCTACATGCTAGAAAGCTTTACTTCAAACTGCTTTTTCAAAAGATCCTCTCTACTCAAGAGCACTCAAATGAAGATTAGCTGCTCCCCTCCTTCCATAATCTTGGGACCTGAAAAGACACATAAGAGAAATGTCAGTAGTCAAGTTACAGTATCCTTAATCATTTCAAAATCAAGATAGTTATGCTGTATCCTTCAATAAATCCTAACCGAATATTGTATAGGTGGAAATTTTGTACTTTTTGAACTACGTTCCCCAAAATTCCTTTCATCTCCCAGCATCCCTTACCCTAAGCCCCCTTGTCTGCATCTTTACGTTATTGTTTATATAAGTTCTGTGACTCTGCTTCTCTCTCTCTCTTTTTCCTACAACCTTGGCTTGGTTAGCTAGCTTTTTTTTTACTTTAGTTATTATTAATAAACTTTGCAAATATAATAGTTATTATATATTAAGTTTAATCTTTTCAATATACAAATTACTCATTACATTTTTCTTTCATTTTTAGCAGTTTGGTGATAATACCACAGAGTTATTTATTTAGAGAGCATTTTCTGATAAATGTTAGAGAAGCAATAGGAATGAATAATCAAGTCTATAGTCACTGGAACTGTCCTCTTAAATGCAGGAAAGAAAGAAACTTTCTAATCTAGTCCATATCTGAAAAAAAATCTCCTCTATCACATACCGAGAATTCATGGATGTTCAGCCCATACTTTGACAGAAGTTCAAAATGACTATATACATGTATATGATTATATATTATATGTGTATTTATCTCATGTGTGTATGTAGAGTTATATGTGTATATATGTATGTATATATACACATATGAAATCTCATTTTATCCTTTCAATTATCCAGTGATATAGATAGGATGCATATCATTCTCACTTTTGAAATGTTGGCCATCAAAAGCTACATAGAAAGGTCCTAAGCCAGGATTCAAGTTCAAGTGATCGGCTTGCAAATCCAATGGTTTCTTCATCTACACTATTCTGCCTCTCTAAATATTATCGTCAGAGCCAACTAGCAATTCTTATTTCTCGAGTGAAGGTTAGTTGTAGGCAGGAAGAAATATTGGGAAAAAACTCAGGGAAAGACCTTTTCAGATTACAAGGTCCCACAGAGATCTCCTAACACCTGGGCAAAGGCTACAGTTGGGAAGGCCAACCCCAAAGGAGGAAACAGGGTAAAACCTGGACACCAGAGTAACTCACCAGCAATATATGAAGACCTCAATTCCATTTTAGGCAGGATGTAAAACCAGTCTTCATCTTTATTTCTTTTGGGGTACAGAATTCAGTACTTCTTGGTTACTTGTAGTCATAGTAGAGGGGCATCATGCCCTAAATAATTCACCCAGTCCCCCCAAGCCACCCTATTTCCTTGAGAGGAGGTAAAGGGAGAAGAAGCAATAGGCAAAGGGTACAGGATACATATATGTGTTTAGAGGGACATAGGGCAAGGCTAGAGGGGAGTGGGAGGAAGGAAATGTATCTGGCCAATATGCACAAAGAAAGGAGTTTAATGATGATAGATCCATCAGTGAATGATAAGCAAGGACCAAGATAGAGGATATAACCAAGCAACCAGATAAGGTCTGTGTTTTGGGAATAACCATAAAATGCAGGAATACATCTTTGCATAGGAAAAAAATGCTCCTAAATATTTAGAATCTAAGGATAAAGATCATGTGACTTCACCCTAGTTTTGGTTCTGATTGCTTATATCAGCAGAAGAGTTTGTATCTAGCTTATAGCCTAATTTCAGCACACTGGTCCCGTGGCAACAGGAACTCTCCATTTTTAAAGATTAATTCTCTTCCATGACTTCATTTACTCTCCAAATAATGTGCCAATGAGTTTGCATATTTGCAGACTCTCACTTTACCTGGAAAGAGATTTCTGTTTTTTAGACAATGGAGCTTTTCCATAAAATCACCCAAAAATGATGACTTCAATTGTCCCTTCCACTAGTCAAACTTTAGTTAGTTATTATATTTCACTTCTCAACTGCAAGTCTCACTGGACTCACCAATAGTCCTGTCAGTTTGCAAATTGTAGAGGAAAAACTCTTCATCTGTACTGAATGGGTGGCTAGGGGGCTATTTATTCAGAATTGGCCACACATCTCCCACCAATTTTCTGCAGCTGGAACATTAAAAACAGTTTCTTTCCCTTTAAACAAACAGAGGGCATATGTAGTAATGATGCTAAAGCCACCTATTAGAATACCTTCAATCAATCCTCTTTTCCCAGGCAAATGTGTTGGTTTTCTCTTTCAAAAGTGAACCAGTTATATGAATGGTGTTTACCTTCATTTGACATGCTGGTGCAAACAATTCCCTTTCTAGGTCAGTGTGTTTTGCAATGCTCATTCTGTTTTCTTTTTTTTTTTTTTAAACTAATCTCAGGAAGCTCAGCAGCTGGGATTTGAATGAGGGCTTTGGTTTTTTCAGGTGAGGGCAGAATGTTGATATAGGAATTGCTAATCCTGCTGAAGCTCCCCATTGCTGTCTTTCTGTCTTTGTTTACCTCAAAGAAAACTTCTAGATTTGGAGGAGAAAATAAGGTGGAGGGATTGTTTAGGGTTATTTTCATTCATTAGAATGTGTCACCTGGAGGAGGCAGCAGTTATAAACCCAGATTCTATTTTATCTAAGGCACAATCTGACTAAATACTGAGAAACTTCATAAACAGATTCAACAATAGATGGTGAATACTTTTGTTATTCCAACTTGTGCAATAGGTTAGATTTCCTTATGGTCACAGTCATTTGTAGGTCCATTCTGCTGCTGTAGTACTAAGGGCAAAATAGTGGAAAAGGGCAGGTAGGGGAGGGTAGAGGGATAGAGTTGCTGTCAGAGTCCTTTTTTTCTCAGCTATGTCTGATCCTTCATGACCCCATTTGGGGTTTTCTTGGCAAAGATTATGGAAAGATTTACCATTTCTTTCTCCAGTTCATTTTATAGGCAAGGATACTAAAGGCAAAGGTGTTATGTGACTTGTCCAGGATCACACAGCTAGATTTGAACAAATGAAGACAACTCTTCCTAATTTTTACCCAGTGCTCTATTGCCTGTGCCACCTAGCTAGAGGGGAAAAGGAGAGGTTAGAGAGGAGGAAATAGCAATGGCAATAGAATCTACCTCCCTGGGTTGTTTTGAGGATCAAAAGAAATAAAAATTATAAAGCATTTAGCTAGTGCCTAACTCAAATTCTATAGCAAACCATTTATAAATGTTAATTGTTGTTATTATTATGTATTTAGCACTAAGCAATAAAGAAAAGAACATTAGATTCAAGTGTTCATTAGTAAATGTTTAACAGGACTCTTGGGGAAAAAGTATTCTTCAACAGTCTTGAGTTTTTTTTTAATAACACTTTCTGAAGCCTAGAAAATCAGTGAAATCAAAATCAAAATAAATCAAGCCTTACTATTGATTCGTTGCAATTGATTTCTGAGGTGCAAATACTCACGCTGAACATTTAACAAGGGCTTCACCTAGCAAGCTTATTTGAACTGGTTCTAGCATATCCTTGACTAGATTTTTCCTCATAAAATCTGCATCTAAGTCCCTGCTCTGTAACTTATTATCTAAGTGACCATGGGCAAATCATTTACCTCTGCTGACCCCCCGTTTTCCTCATTTATGAAATGGGGAGGTTGGAATTAGACAAGATGAACTCTGAGATATTTTTCCAGCTCAAATTCTTAGAATCATGTATAGCTTTAGGCTATCTAATCTAAGAGATTGTTAGATCATTGAATTAGAGCTGGAAGAGAATTTAGGGGGTCATCTAGCCCCTTCCTCTAATTGTACTGTGGAGAAAACTGAGACCCTGAGATGAAGTGACTTGTTTTCGGTCACATCTACTTCTCTTCTCTCTTCAAGCTTCCCAGACCTCTCCTCCTCCCCAGCTGAGGACTTTGACTTATTTCAAGGAGGAAATTGAGGGCATTCAACACAAGCTTCCCTTTCACTTTATCTCAAAACCCCTTGATGTTATCTCTCACTGGGAAAGGTGGAATCAAAATGGCAGAGCAGGAATAAGAAGTTTTGCCTCAGTTCCTTTATATCCTCCCCAAAGACTTCCATTCAAGATCATTAAACCAAATTCTGATTGGAAAAGCAAAGAAAACATGCCCATGAGTCATTTTTTCAGCCCATTTAAGTTTAGAAAGTCAGAAAGACAGGTCTGTGGACACTGTGGTTTGGACTGGATAGGGATGCAGGCCATAAGCAGTGGCATCACAAGAAGCAGAAGTGGCAAGTAAAAGCCCAGTACCCAAAGATGTAAGAGAGCTGACCACCTGGGCAGAAAGAGACTCCAGGGAGCCTCATGTGAGCACTCTGAAGCAGGAACCGATGCCATTTGACACCTCTGTTGCTCATCCCCCAGTTCTGGGCCACAGCTTCAGGGTGGAGAGAAGCAGTCACAGTTGTAAGAGAACAGCAATCTGTGTAAGGAGCAAGGAACAAGCTCTAGAACCCTAGTTGGGTGGCCCTGAGCCTAAGAACAGAGGGGGAATGTCCACAATGGAATAACTGGGGCAGGAGACCAAAACCAAGAAGGAGCCAGTATTTCAGTTGCTCAGAACCTGAAAAACCTAGCAGTGAGTTCAGCAGCAGTCTACAGAAACTCAGCTATATACAAGCCAGTGGATCTAAGCCAGGTTAAGAATTTCCAGATCAGGAGGGCAGTGAACAGACCTTTCCCTGAATCATGCTATCTTGGAAAAGCTTGTAAGCCCCCAACTGAACTATAAAAACAGCAGAAGGAAAGACAGAAGCTCAAGCCAAATATCCCCTTCTCTTTTCCCCATCCACCCACCAAGATGAACAGAGCCTAACACTAACAAATGTCAAAAATCAAGAAGTAGGCTGAAAACATAAGCAAATGTTATCTCCCATACTCTCTTCCCTTTCCATTATCTCTTAAAAAATACAATTAAAAAGTTTTAAAATGGTGCCCTTACCAAGACCATCTATAAATGCATTTGATTATATTCTCCCTCATCTTCTTCAGCAAATTTCATCAGCCTCTCTCTCTGTCGCTCTGTCTCTCTGTCTCTCTCTCTCATCTATCTCTCCTAATTCCTCCCATATTACTTTGAAACATACATAAGACCACCTCACTCTTAAAAAGCCATAGCATTCCCTCAATCATATAATCTGTATTTTCCCTTTCTCAGCCAAGTTCCTTTATAAAAAATGTAACTACACTCACTGCTTTAACTTCTCCTCCTCTCACTCATTTCTCAACTCTTTGCAATTTGATTTCTGACTTCATCATACAATTTAAACCATTTCTCTAAAGTTATCAATAATCTCTTAATTGACAAATCTGATGCTAGTTTTTTAGTCCCCATGCTTCTTGAGATCCCTGCTAGAGTTGACAGTATTGTCTTCTTAGATACTCCTTCTTTTCTGGGTTTTTGTAACCATTTTCTCACTGCTTCTCCTCCTCCCTATGTGTCTGACCACTACTCATCTCCTTTGCTGACTTCTCAATGAAATCATGCCATTTATCTAAGGGAATTCCCCAACGTTTTGTTTTAGGCCTTCTTCTCTTCTTCTTTTACACTGTCTCTCTTAGTAATCATATATCATCTCTGTTCAGATGGCTCACTGATCTATGAATTCAGCCTGAGTCTCTCTCCCCAGCATTAGTCCTGCATCATCAATTACCTGTTGGACATTTAAACTAGTTGTCCCAGAGACATCTCAAACTCAAAATGTACAAAATAGAGCTCATTATCTGTGGCCACTCTTCTCTACTAACTGCCTTTCTTTTGAATTTCCATATTTCCATTAATTCTAGTCTCGTAGCTTCATAATCTTGGCATTATCCTGGATTTTTCACTCATTGTTACCCTACATTTTGAATTAAATGCCAAATATCACATCCCTTGCCTCTTACTCTTTTCCTCTAATTGTGCAGTTACCATCATAATTTAAGCCCTCTACAATTCTCCTAAATCACTACAACAACCTCTCAATTGTTCTTCCTGCTTGGAGTCTCTCCCTTACGAGTCTTTCTTCCATTCTTCCTGTCCATCCATCCTTTGTATTGCTGTTAAAGTAATTTTTCTTAAGCATATATCTGACCATGTTGCTATCTCACTCAACAGACTTCACTGTCTCCCCATTGCCTCCTGGATAAAATAAAAGTTCTATTTAGCTTTTTTTTAAAAAATGATTACCTTCCACTTTAAAATTAATCATGTGTATTGGTTCCAAGACAGAAGAGCAGTGAAGGGTGTTAAGACTTGCCCACACAGTTAGGAAGTGTCTGAGGTCAAATTTGAACTAGGACCTTCCATCTCTGAGCTTCGCTTTCAATCTACCTAACAAGCCCCTTCTTTTTAACTTTTTAAATCCTTCACAACTTAGCCTCAACATATCATTCCATCCATACTCAATCTATCACATTCCATGATCTAGCCAAACTGGAATTTCTCTCTCATGCTTACATGGCACTCTGTCTTGTCTTTATGCCTCTGTACTGCCTTCTCCTATAACTGGAAAGCATTTCCCTCCCCTTTATGTTTACCTCTTAGAGTATCTTATTCCTTTAAGATGAAACTAAGCCAAAATCTTTTGCATACGGTCTTTCCTGCCCACCTGAAATATTAGTGATCTTCTTCTGAAAGTATTTTTTTATTTATCTACTCTGTATACATTTGTATTTTATTAATTTAATTCTTATACAGTATATATCTCCATATGTACTTCTTGTGTCTCCCTGATTAAAATGCAAGCCACTTATGGATACAGATTATTTCACTCTTTCTATTTGTACCCCCAGAATTTAGCACAGCTCCTGACATATAGGATGTGCTTAATAGATTATTGTTGATTGATTGATTGATTGATTGATAATGCAAGCTGTTATTATGATACAGCTGCCAGGTTCACTTAGAACTCCTTTTCAGCACTTACTTTGAGTTAGACAATGCATCTAGTAACTCAGAACTCTCTGACAGCATTTCAACCTTTAATTACCTAGTTGCCATACTTCAAATTAAGCCGCCAGTGGTAATGGGAAAATTCTCTCCAGTCGGCTAGGTAACAGCAGTGACTTCAAATGAGGCCAGGTGTATTTAGAATTAACAGGGAGATTAACACGGTCACATGTGATAAAAATGTAATTACAGAGATGGTGGCAGAAAGAGATTGCATAACAACAAAAGTTTATTTCATTTCCATATACAGTTAAAGCTACCTAAATCCAAAAACTCCCTGCAATGAAAATACTTAGCATTACACCTAAAATAGAGTTAATATTGACAATTCTGATAGTAAAATGGAGTTCTTACATTGCCATACTCCTTCCTTTTTAACTGGTTCTATACAATATCCAGGCTGCTGACCTCAGTCTCTTGGAATTAGAACGAGAGAGGAGAAATTGAAGGTTAATCACAACCATCTTCTGAGAGAAAGAATTGAAGGAATTGGATGGTTTGGCTTTTTTTTTTCCTAGAGGAAAAAAAGACTTAGGGAAGATCTTGTAGTTATTTTCAAATATATAGGGACAGATTACTGGTTCAGTGGAGAAAACACTGGGCTTGAAAATAGTGATCTAGGTTCAAATCCACCTTCAGATACTTACTAGCTGTGTGACCCTTGACAAATAACTTCACCTCTGTTTGACTCAACTTCTTCATCTGTAAAATGAAGTTATCCTCATAGTATCTATTTCCTATGATTATTAATTATGAGGATCAAATGAGAAATAATTGTAATATTATATTTATCAATATAATAATAATTATAAAGTGCTTAGAATATAGTAAGTGCAATTTAAATGTTCATTACTATTATTGTATATGGGGGAAAAGGCATACATTTCTTCTTGTTCTCTTCAGAAGGCAGAAATAGGATTGACAAGTAGAAGTTAAGTGGAAGAACAAAGGAAGGGGCGATTTCAATGCCACATTAGGATGAACATCCTAATAATTAGTGATCCAAAAATGGAATGGTCTAATGAGTCATCAATGAGTGAACTTGCATCCCTGGAGATGGTTAAGGAAAAAATTAGAAGGCTACTTATAAAGGATATTGGGGGAGAGTTGGTCTAAATGAGCTTTCAGCCCTGTGATAAGTCTATGATTTTCTGTCAGTCATTTACATCTAAATTTTCAAACATTCTGATCAACAATCAGTCATTTTCAGAAGATAATTATACTCATCAATAAAACCTGAAAATAATGTATATATGAATATACATAATATTTACATGCTAATTATCATTTTACTAAGTGGAAGGTAAACAATGTATAATCTTAAAGTTAACTAGGGGTAGTTCTCTACCCTAGTCATAAAGTAAGATAAATTAGTTAATATTTTCAATAATTATTATTAATTTATATGCCTAATTTGATGCTGATGTCAACAGTTAATCAACATGAGATCTTGCCTAGAAAAGAAAGGGAAAAAATCCCCTTCAAACTGACTGACTTCTAACATTTCAAGTATCTTTTCCCACTAACATAAAATTATGCTTTTACAGGTGATAAGAATAGGGGTAGAGGGGAGTATGATAAAAGAAGAAAAGAAGAAAAATGAAGAGGAGGAGAATATTTAAGTTTTACAATTAACTTTTTGCTCTCTCACAATAACCTGGTGAGGGAGGCAGTTATACAAGAATCATTATCTCAGTTTTACAGATGAGCATTGAAAGGCAGTGTGATGCGCTAGAAAGAGTACCAAACATGGAGTCCAAAGAGTAGCTAACATTTATATAGCACTAAAAAGCTTGCAATTCCTCCTGGATCACTACCTTGTCCTGGCTGAGGGGTTTGTGTAGCTCAATAAAACTATGAGCTATACTGGGGAGAATTCTCCAAGACAGACAAATCATAGTGGAGAATTCAAGAGAAAGAAATGACAAATCACTCCAGTATCTTTGCCAAGAAAACCCCATGGATAACATTGGCATACTATGGTCCCCAGTGTCACAAAGAGTGGTGCAGACTGAAAAAAAAAACTATAAAGCAACAAGGTTTTCAAAGGGCTCTCTATATATTATTTCTTTGCTCTTCTCAACAATTTCGTGGATAGGTACTATTATCACCCCACCACCATTTTAACAGATGAAGAAGCAGAGGCACAAAGAAGTTTGTTGACATTCCAGGGTCACACTACTGATACATTTTATTTTATTTTATTTTATTTTATTTTATTACATTATGTTTTAATTTTTTTTAGACAAAATTTTTCCATGGTTACATAATTCATGTTTTTACATTCTCCTCTCACCCAAACCTCCCTTCCCCCACCACGTAGCCAAGGAATACTTCCACTGTTTTCTTCATGTGTCATGGATCAAGACATATTTCCATATTATTGATAGTTGTACTAGGATGGTCATTTAGAGTTTACTTTCTAAATCATGTCTGCATCAAACCATGTGTTCAGGCAGTTTTTTTTTTCTGTGTTTCCATTACTGTAGTTCTTCCTCTGAATGTGGGTAGGGTCATTGCATTGCTGCTAGTACAGAAGTCCATTACATTCAATTTTACCACAGTATATCAGTCTCTGTGTATGTTCTCCTGGTTCTGCTCCTTTCACTCTACATCAGTTCCTGGAGGTCATTCCAGTTCACATGGAATTCCTCCAGTTTATTATTCCTTTGAGCACAATAGTATTCCATCATCAACAGATACCACAATTTGTTCAGCCATTCCCCAACTGAAGGGCATACCCTCGTTTTCCAGGTTTTGCCACCACAAAAAAACACAGCTATAAATATTTTTGTACATGTCTTTTTCCCTATGATTTCTTTGGGGTACAAACCCAGTAATGGTATGGCTGGATGAAAAGGCAGGCAATTTCAGCGCTCTTAGGGCATAGTTCCAAATTGCCATAGAGAATGGTTGGATCAATTCACACCTCCACCAGCAATGCATTAATGTCCCAATTTTGACACATCCCCTTCTATATTAATTACTCTCCCCTGCTGTCATTCTAGCCAATCTGCTAGGTGTGAGGTATTACCTCGGAATTATTTTGATTTGCTTTTCTCTAAATAATAGAAATTTAGAACACTTTCTGATGTGCATATTGATAGTTTTGATTTCTTTATTGGAAAATTGCCTATTCATGTCCTGCTCATTTATCAATTGGGGAATGGCTTGATTTTTTATACAATTGATTTAACTCCTTGTATATTTGAGTAATTAAATCTTTGTCAGTGTATTTTGTTATGAAGATTTTTTCCCAGTTTGTTATTTCCCTTCCAATTTTGGTTGCAATTATTTTTGTTTGTACAAAACCTTTTTAATTTAATGTAATTGAAATTATTTATTTTACATTTTGTAATTTTTTCTAACTCTTGCTTTGTTTTAAATTCTTTCCTTTCCCATAGCTCTGACAAGTATACTATTCTGTGTTCACTTAATTTTCTTATAGTTTCCTTCTTTATATTCAACTCATTCACCCATTCTGAATTTATCTTGGTATAGGGTTTGAGATGTTGAACTAAACCTAACTTCTCCCATATCGTTTTCCAATTTTCCCAGCAATTTTTGTCAAATACTGGATTTTTGTCCCAAAAGTAGGGCTCTTTGGGTTTATCATACACTGTCTTGCTGATGTCACTTACCTCTAGTCTATTCTTAGCCAGTACCATATTGTTTTGATGACTGCTACTTTATAGTATAGTTTAATATCTGGTACTTCTAGGCCACCTTCCTTCACATTTTTTTTTTCATTTTTCCCTGATATTCTTGATTTTTTGTTCTTCCAAATTAACTTTGTTATAGTTTTTTCTAATTCAGTAAAGAAGTTTTTTGGTAGTTTGATAGGTATGGCACTAAATAAATGAATTAATTTGGGTAGAATGAATGGTCATTTTTATTATGTTAGCTCATCCTACCCATGAGCAATCAATGTTTTTCTAATTGTTTAGATCTAGTTGTAATTGTTTGGAAAGTCTTTTGTAGTTGTGTTTGTATAATTCCTGTGTTTCTTTTTGTAGATAGATTCCTAAGTATTTTATATTGTCTAGGCTCAAGGGTGATTTTAAATGGTGTTTCTCTTTTTAACACTTGTTGCTGTGATGTGTTGAAATGTATAGAAATGCTGATGATTTATGTGCATTTATTTTGTATCTGGAAACTTTGCTAAAGTTGTTGATTATTTCTACTAGTTTTTTAGTTGATTCTCTAGGATTTTTTAAGTAGACCATCATATCATCTGCAAAGAGTGATAGCTTAGTCTCCTCATTGCCTATTTTAATAACTTCAATTTCTTTTTCTTCTCTAATTGCTACTGCTGCATTTCTAGTACAATGTTAAATAATAGAGATAATAAAGGACATTCTTGTTTCATGCCTAAACTTATTGGGAAGGTGTCTAATTTATCCCTCTTGAATATGATGCTTGTTGATGGTTTTAGATATATACTGTTTATTATTTTTAGGAAAGTTCCTTCTATTCCTATACTTTCTAGTATTTTCAATAGGAATGGGTGTTGTAGTTTGTCAAAGGCTTTTTCAGCATCTAATGTGATTTTTGTTTGTTAGTTGTTGATATGGTCAATTATGAGGATGGTTTTCCTAATGATGAACCATCCTTGCATTCCTGGTATAAATCCCACCTGATCATGATGGACTATCCTCATGATCACTTGCTAGAGTCTTTTTGCTAGTATTCTATTTACGATTTTTGCATCTATGTTCATTAGGGAGATTGGTCTGTAGTTTTCTTTCTCTGTTTTTGATCTCCCTGGCTTTGGAATCAGTTCAATTTCTTTTTCTTATATGGAACTATTACGTATTCTATTTCTTCTGCTGTTAATCTAGTCAATTTATATTTTTTAATATTCATCCACATCACCTAAATTGCTATATTTATTGCCATATAATTGGGCAAAATAGTTTTTAATGATTGCCTTAATTTCCTCTTAATTAGAGTTAAGGTCTCCCTTTTCATCTTTGATACTATTAATTTCTTCTTTCCTTTTTCATTAGATTTACCAGTACTTTGTCTGTTTTATCTGTTTTTTTTTTCAAAATACCAGCTTCTAGTCTTATTTATTAATTCAATAGTTCTTTTACTTTCAATTTTATTAATTTCTACTTTGATTTTTAGTATTTCTAATTTAGTTTTCATCTGAGGATTTTTAATCTGTTCACTTTCTAGTTTTTTAAGTTGCATGCCCAATTGCACTCAATGATATAAATTTTCCCCTTAGAACTGCTTTGGCTGTATCCCATAGGTTTGGGTAAGAAGTCTCATCATTGTCATTGTCTTCAATGAAATTGTTAATTCTTTCTATGATTTGTTCTTCAACTAACTTATTTTGGAGAATCATATTATTTAATTTCCAATTAGTTTTTGGTTTGCCTCTCCATGTATCCTTCCTAATAACTATTTTTATTGCATTATGATCTGATAAGGTTGCATTCATTATTTCTGCTTTTTTTGCATTTGTTTGTCATGTTTCTATGCACTAGTACATGATCAATCTTTGTGAATGTTCCATGGGCTGCTGAAAAGAAGGTATATTCCTTTTTGTTCCTATTTATTTTTCTCCATATATCTATTAACTCTAATTTTTCTAGGATTTCATTCACCTCTCTTATCTCTTTCTTATTCATTTTTTGGTTTGATTTAACTACATCTGATAGGGGAAGGTTGAGGTCACCCACTCATATAGTTTTGCTATCTATTTCATCCTTGAGCTCCGTTAGCTTCTCCTTTTGAAATCTAGCTGCTATACCATTTGATGCATACATGTTGAATACTGATATTTCTTCATTATTCATACTGCCTTTTATCAGGATATAATTGTCTTCCCTAACTCTTTTAACCAGATCTATTTTTACTTTGGCTCTGTCAGAAATCATGATTGCCACTCCTGCCTTCTTTTTCTCAGTTGAAGCCCAATAGATTTTGCTCCAGCCTTTCATTTTTACTCTAGGTATGTCAGCCTGTCTCATGTGTGTTTCTTATAGACAACATATAGTACGATTTTGGTTTCTCATTCACTCTGCTATGTGCTTCGGTTTTATGGGTGAGTTCATCCCATTTAGATTCAGAGTTATAATTATCAACAGTGTATTCCCAGACATTTTGATTCTCTCTCTCCTTGTCCTGCCCTTTCCTCTTTCACTATTTCCTTCTATACTCAGTGTTTTGTTTTTAATCAGTTCCCCTGATCCCCTCCGTTATTATACTTCCCTTTCTCACCCTCCCTTCTTATTCCCCTCTTATTCTTTAGGATCTTTTTAAGCTATCCACCCCTCCCTGCCCTTTCCCTCCCTAGTGTTGCTTCCCTCCCCACTAGTACTTTTGCTACCCTTCTACTTCTCTATAGGGTGTGAATCAATTCTCTGCCCCAATGGGTCTGATTTTTCTTCTTTCTTTAAGTTAATTTCAATGCACTGAAGTATTAAGTATTTCCTCTGTCCAACCTCTTACCCTGCCAGTATATTAATCTTCTCCCCTGTTCACCTCACACGCTTCTTTATGGGATATAAATTTACTCCATCTTGTCTATTTTCCATTTTTCTTAATATTATCTCCTTTTTTTGTTCCCCTCTAGTTTTATATATATTTATACATATATATGTATATATATGCACACACATATATATGTATATATTTGTACATATATATGTATATATATGCACACACACATACACACACACACACACACATATATATCTTGACATTTCATCCTATACAGTTTGTCACTATTCCCTCTAAGTAAACTTCTTTAAGTTACCCTGTTGATAATAACATTTTTTAATTTTTACCAATATCTTCTTTTCTTCTTGGGATACAAATTGATTGAACTTATTCAGTCCCATAAAGAAAAGATTTTTTTTCTTTTTTTTTTTCCTCCACTCTCCTAATTACCTTATTGTGATTCTCTTGAGTTCTGTGTTTGGGCAGCAAATCTCTGTTTAAGTACAGTTTTTTTCTTTCTGAATGCTTGGAAGTCTTCAATTTTATTTAATTACTATACTTTCCCCTGCAAAAAATATAGTCAGTTTTGCTGGATAGTTGATTCTTGGTTATAGACCCAATTCTCTTGTTTTCCAGAATATTGTATTCCATGTCTTCTGGTCCTTCAAAGTAGATGCAGCCAGATCCTGTGTTATCCTTACTGTGGTTCCCTGGTATCTGAATGACTTCTTAACAGCTTGTAATATTTTTTCCTTGGTCTTGTAGTTTTTTAATTTGGCTATAATATTCCTGGAAATTGTCAGTTGTGTATTAAACATAGGAGGTGATCTGTGGATTCTTTCAATTTCCACTTTTCCCTCTTGTTCAAGAATGTCAGGGCAATTTTCTTGGCTCATTTCCTGTAGGATGATGTCCAACCTTTTTCTTTTGTTATGATGTTCCAGTAGACCAATGATTCTTAAATTGTCTCTTCGAGATCTGTTCTCCAAATCTTTGGTTGTATCAATGAGGTGTTTCATATTCTCCTCAAATTTTTCTTTTTTTAAATTTTGTTTTATATATTCTTGCTGCCTTGTGAAGTAATTTCCTTCTAGTTGTTGAGTACTATTTTTTAAAGACAATTTCATGGCTGGCTTTTTGGTCATCCTCCTTCTGGTCTGATTTTCTTTGTAAATCATCTTTTGTCTTGCTTGCTTCATTTTTGAGCTGGTCAATTTTGGATTTTAAGACTTTATTTTCTTGTTTTAGTTCATGTATTTCCTTTTTCAAATTGTCTTCAACCTCTCTTAATTGCTTTTTGTGTTCCTGAAGTTCTTGAGTTAATTGAATTTTGAGATCTTCCAAAGCCTGTGTCTAATTTGCTGGAGCTTCCTCATCTTCTTCTATTTCATTTGCTCTCTTTTTGCTTCCTGGAAAGAATCTGTCAATTGTAATTTCTTTTCTCTTTTTCTGTTGTTTACTCATATTTTTTTTTCCTTTTCTGTCCTGCTAGTTTAAGCAGATTGATTAAATGAAAGATCTTCCACCACCTGGCAATGGAGGTTTGTAGTTAGGTTCTCTGCAGTCTATGGTGGAGGAGTGTTGGAGTTTTCCTGTCCTCTGAAGACTTCTTGTCTGTCCAATTGATGGGATTAAGCCTGGATTAGTCTGTATTGCTTAAACCTTGAGAGGGGTGGGGGAAAGGAGGGGTGGGGGCAAGATAGAGTGTTTTTGCTGAGCTGTCCAGCAGTAGGGTCTCTCTGCTCTGTCTTGCTGTTAGACCTGGTTTTTGTTCCTCTCGAAGTGCTCTGTTCTCTATCTTGGTGTGGTAAAGCCATTAGATCTGAAGTTTTGCTCCATCTAAGCTGTCATCTTACAAGTGTTTTTGCTGTGTTTCTCTGGCTTTCTCCTCTAGCCACCTCCCAGGTGCCTGTGTTCAACTCCCCAAATCTGGCACCAGCAAGGCCCTCTCTTCTGGCTGGTGCGCCCGCTTGCCCAGAGATTTCAGGGGCCACTGCAAACTCCACACAGCCCATGTGGGAGGGGTCCTGGGATTCTCCTTCTATACCCTCAGATCCAACAGTTCAAGAATTCAAGCTTTTTTCTTGGTGTACCTCTTGAGCTGTCCAGCAGTAAGATCCCCTGCTCTCTCCTGTTGTTAGATTTGGTCCTCTTTCTTCTCAAAGTGTTTTGTTTTCTATCTCGGTGTGAAAATGGTGAGGAGGTCTTAAGTTTTGCTCCATCTAAGCCGCCATCTTCCCAGAAACTACTAGCACATTTTAGAGATGGTATTGAAAGCCAGTTTTTTTCTGACTTCATATTTAATGCTCTATATCACCTAGCTGCCTAGTTTCATTTTCCAGCTCTGGCACTGTCTGTGTGACTTGGGACAAGTCACTGAACTTTTCTGGTCACAGATTTCATACATTTACAGTAAGGTCACCTTATCTGCAGCTTTATTTTCCTTGTTTTCAGTTTTCCATTGTCAACCTTATATACTGGAAGTTTCCTGTGAAGCAGAGGTCTACCCCCCTCCCCCAGGTCTTTTCTCCTTCCACTTCAATTTTTTTTAAGGTTTTGTTGAGAAGAGGTATTGGGAAACCATAGAATGCTGAGATGAGGGGCAAGAACAGAGAGATAGAATGTGTGTGTGCGTGTGTGTGTGTGTGTATGTATTTATATTTATATATGAGGGTCAGCATGTATTTACTTATATCCTTGGTTTCAACAGTATCACCCCTGGATATGAGGTCTTATCATCATCTATGCATCTATGTATCTATCTATCTGTCTGTCTGTCCGCATGTCTGTCTATCTATCTATCTGTATCTATATATATATCTATCTGTCTTTCTATCTATCTATGTATCTATCTGTCTGTCTGTCTCTCTGTCTATCTATCTATCTATCTATCTATCTATATCTGTCTATCTATCCATCCATCCATCCATCTATCTTTCTATTCATCTATCTATCATCTATCAGCTCTTCTTCTATCCATCCATCCATCCATCCATCCATTTCTCTTTCTGTTTGTCTTCTATATGTATATGCATGCATGTATATGTATATCTCTATATATATCTGTGCATGTATATTTGTTGTTGTGTGTATGTATGTGGACAGAGAGAGGGAGGGAGAAAGAGGGGAGAGAAAAAGGTAGAGGTGAGGGTAGAGAAAAGGCGAGAAGGTGACAGAGACTATATGTTGTTCCCTACTATCCCTTCTAGCTCTAAGTAGAGATCCCAAGTGAGCCAAGGCCTTTATAGGTATCCATCTTGTTATTCATGGGCAGAGGATAGCCACTGCTTCAATAACAATATTTCCTTAACTACTTCGAAGTACTATTAAACTAAACTAGCTCTGTCACTGTCAACAATTTCATGAAGGGGGGGTGGGCAGGGAGAAGATATGTTGCTTTAAATTTGTAAAGGATATTGAATACCTTAATCAGATTTTAGCTTTACATATCTCGATTGTGTAATGCATTGTGAAATCCTAGTCTTTAAGAAGTTTGTATTGAAATTTAATAATAATTCTCATATTAGTCCCCTGGTGCTTCATCAAAACCAATATCCTTCATCAGTCACTTCCAATATTTGATAGTTTTATCATAAGGAAGCTCTTCTGTTTTCTAATGAGCGAGCTTATCCTGTCATCAGTACAACACTCAGAGCAGAAATCATACAGAAGGATCACAAGAGCCCAGGGATTGCTTTCCTGAGGGTGGCCTCTCTTCATGTAGAGAACATAATTCTTCATCTCATAACAGGATCAAGTTTAAATTTCATGAAGGTCACATATTTTAATTTAAGAAAAGAACTCTTGGTTGAATCAGAAACTCTCTGGCTGATTGATAAATTCCTAGGTTAGAGAGCATTGCAAAAGTCAGATAATTTCTACGTTTACTAGGAATAGTGTAAATTCTCCTGTCTTTGTAATAATCCATGATGCTTATGAATAAAGATTTGTAATCTTTGAAAAACTCTTGGCTCAATATTTCCATATCATTATTGTATTGCTACATGCTTCAGGACACAGGTAGACATCGAACACATCATTCAAAGTTATTTCAATGTTTTATGCCCAAGTATTCTAGGTTTAAATCCTCGAAGCATTCACTTGGATATTTAATAACAAGCTGCAAGGCTTCCTAGTCTGGGCGACTGAATTGCACAGAGGTATCCCCTGAGGCAGAATAGCCATTCTTTTTTTTTTTTTAACCCTTAACTTCTGTGTATTGGCTCCTAGGTGGAAGAGTGGTAAGGGTGGGCAATAGGGGTCAAGTGACTTGCCCAGGGTCACACAGCTGGGAATTGTCTGAGACCAGATTTGAACCTAGGACCTCCTATCTCTAGGGCTGACTCTCAATCCACTGAGTTACCTGGCTGCCCCCTGGAATAGCCATTCTTAAGCCTTTCAATTGTTCTTTTTTTTTTTTTTTACCTCAAATCACCTTTGATTTACTTATCTTTGTATGTCAATCAATCAAAAAACACTTTAAAAGGGCCCAAATACCTGTCCAGCCTTGTGTAAGTGACTAAGGTTATAAAAGGGGGAAAAAAAAGAAAAAAAAAAGACCTAGTTCTTGCCATCAAGAAGCTTATATTCTAAGGATAGTGATAATATATACATGAATAATTCACAAAATAAATGAAAAATAAAGGTAGGTCAGTTAGAAAAGGCCTCAAATGAAGGTGAGAGGCTTTTGAAGGAAACAAAAAATTCTGAAGAATATACCTAGAGGCAGCTAAGTGGTCTGGAAACCAGAGGTCCTGAATTCAAATTCATCTTCAGACACTTCCTACCTATGTCACTCTGGTAGAGTCACTTAATCCCATTTGGCTAGCCATTAGCACTCTTCTGCTTTGGAATTGATAATTTGTACTGATTCTAAGACAGAAAGTAAAGTGTTTTTTGTTTGTTTGTTTGTTTGTTTAAAGAATATATACCTAGAGGCAGCTAGCTGAGAGTTGTGGACCTAGAATTGAAAATATCTGAGTTCAGTTTTTAATCAATATCCGTTTATGTGATCAGAAATAATTCACCTCTGCCTCATTTTCTTCAACTCTACCATAGAGATAGTAGTAGCACCTATCTTCCAGGGTTGCTGGGTAGATCAAATGATATAATAGTTTGTAAAGCATTTAGCACAGTACTTGGCACATGGTAGATAATAAATGCTTGTTTTCTTCCTTGAATTGCCCTTAGCCCCTTGAAGTCAAGGAACATATATTTTTGTTTTTCTCACCTTTGTACCTAGACTAATGCCTAGCACAAATTTAGTATTCAATAAATGCTTGTTGAATTGAATTGAAGATGATGTTTAAAAACTATTTTTGAGGAGAAATTGAGGAGAAGGCTAAAGGATGACCTTCTGAGGTCTTTCCTTTGCTGCAAAGGAAAGCATGCTCTGATGCCAATACTTCAGTACCCAGATCTGGAAGTGGAACAGGCAGTGCGTTGTGCAGTGAAACATAGGTGAGAGTTGAGTCAGAGCACCAGAGTTGGAATGCCATCTGGCATTTCTTCCTTATGTTACTTTGGGCAAATGACCTCCACTCTCTGGGTCTCTGACTCCTCATCTACAAAGGGAAAGAGTCAAACTAAGTGATCTTTAAGGTCCTATCTACTGTCAACATACTTTGTTAGGACACCATAGTTCTGATATAACAACTACAATTCAAAGCTTTGTTTGATATAGTCAGTTCAGTACTTCAAAATCAGAACATTGGAATCAGGAAGGACTTTCCCGAGTTAAATTAGTATGTGAAATTCCACATATCCTATCATTCTGTCTCTGTCTCTCTATCTGTGTCTCTCTCTATCTCTCCCATATCCCTCTCTCTCTTTCCTTCCCTCCTCCATCTCCTCCTCTCCTCTCTCTGGCTCTCTTTGTTTCTCTCTGTCTCCTTCTGTATGTCTCTCCCCCACTCTCTTATTCTGTCTCTCAGTCTCACTGTCTGTCTGTTTCTGTCTCTGTCTCTGTCTCTGTCTCTCTGTCTCCATCTCTGTCTCTCTCCTCTCTTCCCCCTTGCCCTCTCTGTCTGTCTGTCAGTGATGTATCTCACCACTACTACTTTTTTCCAACTGCCCCAATCTTGCCAACATTGTTTTAGCTTATTTCTTCCTTCACTGGCTCTTCAGGATACAGATTTACAGTTAGTTTTAGCCAAACAGAACTGTAGACCACTCCTAATACACACACAAACACAAGCACACACACAGAAGCACACACACACACACACACACTTACTTCCTTTCTACCTTTTTTCTCCTCAAATATCCTATTCTTTTCCCCTACTTCTTTTCCTTCTTAATAACCTGTTCTGTCATATCAGAAATTCCATAACCCTCCCCTCTTTGATACTTTGCAAAAAAAATAACAATTACCTCAAGGAATCTTCCTTGGTTAACCTGCTCTCTGATCTCCCTATTTTTTCATTTCATCCTTGAAGATGCAAGATTAGATCATGAGCTCCATGAAGGCAGAGATTGTCTTTTGACTCTTTGGTCATCCCTAACTCTTAGCACAGTTCCTGGCACATAGTAGATGCTTAATGTTTATTGACTTACTGACTGGCTTACTGACTGAAATATGTTTAGTTTTTTTTTACTATTTTGTAGTCTTTATATGCATTTTTGAGCTCATCAACAAAGGTTTAGGTTTTGTTTTTTTTTCTTATGGCAGTTCACAACATATCCATACTTTTTTTAGACCTTACTTTCTACCTAAGTATCAATTCTAAGATGGAAAAGTGGCAAGGGCTAGGCAATACAGGCAAGCGACTTGCCTAAGGTCACATAGGAAATGTTTGAGGCCATATTTGATCCCAGGTCCTCCCTGCTCTAGGTCTCTAGCTACTCTGCTACCTGCTGCCCTCACATCCATGGTTTCTCAAAGAACAACTTAAAAGTCTGTGTAAATTTATTGTCTTATACCAAATAAGTAGTAAATTCTCTGAAGGCAGGATCTTTCTCATAGCATGTCAAACTTCATCCAGTCTAGGTACTCAGCTCTTCATCTAGCAGTCCAAGATGTTCCAACATCTTAGTCAATGTTAACATATTAAAGCTTAAAAATGCACTAAGACTTTTGAGACAGCCTGTTTTTTTGTTTTTTTGTTTGTTTTTTGTTTTTCACATGGGGCAAATGAATGAGGAGCAGAGATTCTCTCCTGGGCTAACCTTTTGTTAGGGATAACATCCGATAATCACAGGATTATCCATGGAGCTGGAAGGCACATTAGGAGTGTGCAATTCCCTCATTTTACAGATGAGGAAACAGGCACAAAGAGTGGGAATTACCCAGAGTTGCAGAGTTAGCAAGTATAAGAGGTGGTATTCAAACCCAGGTCTTCAAACTCCGAATCTGGCACTCTATCCTCCCCACTGTGCTATTTCTCACCCTTAGGTTTCTATGCTGCAAAAATTATGGCCCCTGAGGTGAAGAAGTTATCCTTGCTGATAACTGGATAGAATTTGGTAAAGATATAAGTGTCCCCCCAACTCACCCACCCAGGAAATTTATATTGGTGCTCCCTAAGTTGGCCACATCCTTCCTAGTTGTCCATTCCATCCATTCTGATGGTCAGTTCTACCAATGCTTAGTAATTGTTGCTACTTTAGAATGATGCTGATAAGATTTACATACTACATTTATAGGGAACACAAAGAAAAAGAAAAGTCCTCCCCACAAACACACATACACACACTTTGAAAATTATTCCCTACAGGGTCCATCTTCTCTCCTACTATTCCAGGGGCCAGATTGTAATGCTGAGTACTAAAAAGTTCACTTTCTTTTTCCCTCCTTAGAGCAGCAAGAGAGAAAAAAAATATCTCAAATACCCGGGTCTGTTCTCTGCTGCCTCCTTTCCTTGCACCTTTAAGGCAAGGGCTTTTTCTTCCTCTTCCATCTCAGAGATTCTATCGAGATGAAATCTGAGCCCCTATTGGCATGGCTTTTGTTTGCCCTGCATGCCATTGTACAGAAGGAAGTGATGATGAAATATACTCTAGCTAATTTGCAGGATCTGAGTAAACCCTAAGGGGTTCTAATTTTTTCCAGTAATTTCATAATAAATAGTAGACAGCCTTTTATCTACACATTTGGGTGCAGTGAAATCACATCAAAGGTAAAAACGGCTCATTTTCATCCATTTGGTGCTTCGCTATGCAGACATAATGCTGTGGTGTCTATTAACACAGTTCAGATATTTGTTTGATATAGTCTAAATAGTTTGACTAATTCTTAGGAGTTACAGTGCTGTTCTTGCAGTGAATAATTGTCTCAGTAGGTAATCCCCAAAATATGCAGCACTTGAGTAACTGTTAACATGTTTAGGGTGAAATAAAACCCCTTCTGGGTTGATCAGGTTACTAGAACACTGACCAAAAGAGCCCAGAGTCTCCACTGCTCTGGCTTGTGGTGTGCCTTTTGAGGGGCCCCTATAAGGTAAATGTGCTCCTTTTAATGAGCTGTGGTTAGGAAGCTTCAGCACTGAAATGTCATCAGGAAGCTCCTTCTTAGCCTGATCAGAGTTATCTTGCCCTCCTTGCTCCTCCCCACACTTTCATCCTCCCACTTTTTAGTGGTCAGATTTTCTGAGCAAATATGTCTCTAAATTAATGCTAGGGGTCCAGCGCTCCATGAGGGTCAGAGTTACCCTCACACACATACATCCTCAAGTCAACCACACTGGCATCATTTCTCCTTTCTCCCCCATCCTGTGAAGTTAAACACTTTCATCCGTGGTCCGGGATACAAAATCCAATACTAATGCTTTTTAAATCTCTGCCAAAACCTTGGACAATCCGTTACAATACAAAAAGCTAACTTAACTAAGAGATTAAAGGTTAGTATTAATTGAATGACCTGAATTTTGCTAAAGATTTACCATTCCAGAGAACAAAATCTGGTGTTAAATCAAATAATCGTGTTTAACCTTCATTACACACTCTTAACATAGTTATAATGCCAAATTTAACTTGTGTTGTTATTTGACCTCCCATATTAATAACACGTCAGGAGTTACATAAGTGAATTCCATAAACAAATTCCGGATCATCAACAGGGATTAGTGAGTTGTGAAAGACTGTAGGGGAATGGGAGGCAGGCTGAGTCAAGCAGAGAGAGGCAAAATGTGAGGCTTCAGTAGCCAGCAAGACCCAACAGGCCTGAAGGGATGGAATCCATGGTCATATACAGATAGGAGTCTTCCTCGTAGTGGTAATAATTTTATACACTTTTCCTTGTAATAATTAACTTTTGACATAAGTAACTGCCCCTACACTTTCAAATGAATATATAAAGGTCAGAGTAATTGGCCAAGGTATTCCTTCCATTCATTAAGTATGACTAGCTTCATTTGAAACCAAGAGTTTTAGGACCATTCTTCTCACTGTAAATACTTCTATCTTGGTAGGTGATCCTTTAAATATGCAGAAAAAGGAAAGACCCCTTTCCCCTAAGGGTTCCTCTCTCCCCCTGATTAGATAGGATGGAGAGAAGGGTGGTAAGAGAGATCCTATTTTTTTTAATTTTATTTTTTAGAAAAAAACATTTCCATGGTTACACGATTCATATTCTAACTCTCCTCCCTCCAACATCACCCCCCCCCATAGCCAACACACATTTCCACTGGTTTCTGCATGTGTCATCGATCAAGACCTATTTCCATATTATTGATAGTTGCACTAGGGTGGTTGCTTAGAGTCTACATCCCCAATCATGTCCTCATCAACCCATGTGTTCAAGCAGTTGTTTTTCTTCTGTGTTTCCACTTCTGTAGTTCTTCCTCTGAATGTGGGTAGTGTTCTTTTCCATAAATCCCTCAGAATTGTCCTGGGTCATTGTATTGCTGCTAGTACAGAAGTCCATTACATTCTATTTTACCACAGTGTATCAGTCTCCATGTACAATGTTCTCCTGGTTCTGCTCCTTTCACTCTGCATCAATTCCTGTAGGTTATTCCAGTTCACATGGAATTTCTCCAGTTCATTTTTCCTTTGAGTACAATAGTATTCCATCACCAACAGATACCATAATTTGTTCAGCCATTCCCCAATTGACGTTTTAAGGAGGGTACCCAGAGCAATCAGTTCATTTCCCACCTGGCTGTACTCCTCTGGCTTTTCATCATGTCCCATCTCCCTTTTCTGCTTCTTTTTTATGTGTTATTTTCCCCTATTAGATTGTGAAGCCAAGGGAAGGACTGTCGTGTCCTTTCCTTGTATGTTTAGTGCTTAGGACAATGCCTGGCATACAGTAGGTACTTAATAAATAATAGGCTAATTATGCTTGACTCAAAATGGAAAATCCATTTTATTAAGTTATAAAATAAAAATTATTAAGTTATAAAATAAAAAAACAAAAAATACTTTGTATGTAAACTTTCAAATGCCTATAAATTGTTCCTTTCCCATATATGAAGTATAGTAAAAGTCCCTGAAAATAAAATGTATTTTCTGATTCAAACCATTAAGCTTCAATAAATGTGTTTTATAGGCATTTGATATTGAATTAAAATACTTAGATTCCAGTCGTTTTAGTCCCTGAATGAGATAGTTACTTTTATAAGGATTATGCCTAGCACTTATAAGATGCTTTGCTTCAATATAATCACAAAAACAAAAGGATATTTCAAGTAATCAATATGAAACCACTTAGTGCTCACAAAATAGCAGCAGAGACTGGGATACTTTACAGAAGTAAATGCCATTTATTAGAAAAAGAAGTCCAAAAAGCCTGTATGTGGATCCCAGGTTCTTTTGAATATCAGATGGGAGAGAGTCCGAGCTTTACTGTCCCAGCAGCACTAAGTAAGTATCTCAAAGTTTGCGATGCTGTTGTCCATTTAGTTGAAAAGGGCCACTGAAGCAACTTATCTTGGATCAGTGATTATATTGGGCTGGATAGATAGGAATGAACAAAAAAACTATTTCTTGGAATTTCTGCAAAGAGGGCTGCCTCATCAATAACTGCTCCTATTCAAAGTTGTTGGAGGCTTTATGAAAGAAAATCTAGTGTATAAATATCAAGTAACACTTGATATATCTCAGAAACAACAAAAATGAAAAGGAGATTGAAGGAAAGTCCTATTTGTTTTGATGATGGAAATAGTTTTTACTAGGGAAAAAGAGATGTCATTAGATCCAGTTCATATACAAGAACTGTTAAACAATAAGAGGCCAACAACAGTGATCTCTTTGGGGGGAAATAGCAATAAACTGGAGAGAGAGAGAGAGAGAGAGAGAGAGAGAGAGAGAGAGAGAGAGNCAACCTTTGGCAGGTTCAAGCAGGCTGGAAAGACTTCTCAAGTTTATGTCTGGCAATGGATAGTATGTCTGCTGCCAAAAGACTGGCCTAACTCAGTCTGGACAGGCTTAGGACTAGAAGCATGGCCACTGGTGATGGAATTTTTCAGTCACGGTCACTCACAGATGGTCTCCTAAGATGTAGAAGATGTCTCTGTGCTCTGATGAAATCATGGATGTTTAATGTACTGAAGTAATTGGTCTCCTCATTGTTTGGCTGGTTGCTTTTAGGTTACCCATTGAACCCCTTTCTTCCAGTGCTTATTTTCTTAATTGGAGCATACATGGAGGAGGAAAACTACTCTCCCAAAATATTTAGAATGACACACATCCCAATAAGAACTGACTCCCAGGGAAAAACAATTATTAAAAAACACCAAGGATTAGAAAAAAATGGTAAGAACATGAATCAGATTAATATTTTTCAGTTTTTAAAAATTATAGAACAATAAAGCAGCTAGATATCTGGGGAACTGCTATGACTCTGAGTTAACCACAATTTTGACCAATTTGTTTGTGAGTTTTTTAAAAAATGGAACCAGAATCTGAAGCCTGAAGGGGACTCCTGGAGGCTAGTAAACTTGACTTGCTATACTTGAATAAGAATTCCTTCTAATAGTATAGTATTAGTATAATACATATTATACTAATATAATAGTATAAATATAATATAGTATATATATATAATATAAACAGAATAATAAATAATAAATATAGAATATATAGATAAATAATAAATATAATAGTATAAACAGTATAGCAAGGATTTATAGAGTACTTATTGAGTGCTTTAGAAATATTATCTCATTTGATCCTTACAACTACCCTGGGAGGTAGGTGCTATTATCATCCCCCTTTTAAAATTGAGAAAAACCTCATCAGACCTCAATGTCACCAAAACGAAGACTGAGGTGGCTGAAGAGATAGAAAATGAGACAAATCTGCATGTAATCAATGACTGTTGAATTATGATGGCAAGGCATAGCTATGGGCTTGCTAAACCATCCACTTGGAGCATCACTCTTCCTACTCTTTTCTCAGGAAGCCTATCTACTCTCCATGCAAGAAGATGTTACCTTAACAGTGGCATCTGTTCATGTGACTTACAAAGTCTTATCATAGATGATACTAAGGTACATGAATCTTCTAGAGAAGGTGGAATTGGTTCTACTCACCTGTGAAAGTCTCAGTGCATGGATTCACTCCTGCCAGTCGTTTGGAAGTCCCAAAGTCAGAAATCTTCACCACTCCACTATAAGTGTTTACTAAAACATTATCACCCTTAAAAATAAGAAGAAGAGGCATCCATAAGCCAATTCAGACCCCCAGTCTTCCTTCACAAGTTTTTAGAAAGACGGAAAAATAGAATAGGGGTGGAGAAGTGACAATAGGAATAGATGATGGGCGTGTATCATTGGGTGTATGTTGGGTGTATGAGTTGATGTGTTACATGCTCACAATAAGCATTTTTGCCAGTTCCTATTATTACAGGAAGAGAATGAATCTTTGATAGTCCTTGTGAAGGGAGAGAAAAAGTAAAATACCTTTATATCTCTATGTACAATCTGATTTTCATGGAGATATTTAAGACCCTCCAGTATCTGCTTGGTATAAAATTTTATTGTAGGTTCTTTCATTGGACCCCATTTTGATCTCAGAAGGGCAGAAAGGCTTCCTGGAAAAGATAAAACAGAGAACACATTCGATTTGTATACTAAATACATTTAGTATTCTCTCTACAAGTGGTCAGTTGGAAAAGTGAAGAAAATATTTTTATGTAGATTAATTTCAGGCTGTTTTTATTTATTATTGGCAGTAATTCTGTCAGAGAAATTAATGAGATATGCTCTGTGCCTTATAAAAACTCTTTGCGAAATGTTAGTCCTAGATTGGCAGGGATTTATTCATTTGTTCATTTAATTAAAAATATATTTAATGTTTTATTTTCTGCTAGGTGCTGGGGAAGAGTCAAAATTTAAATAAGACCTAGACTTCAACAAGTTTCCAGTTTATGTCAATTTGTTGTTGTTTGGTCATTTTTTTCAGACAAGTCCAACTCTTTGTGACCCCACTTGGGATTTTTTGGGCCAAGATCTAGAGTGGTTTAACATTTTTTTTCTCCAGTTCATTTTTACAGATAAGGAAGCTGAGACCAATAGGGTTCAGTTGCCATGGGTCACACATCTAGTGTCTGCAATCAGATTTAAACTCAGTAAGATGAATCTTCCAGACTCTAAGCCCTTTATTCTATCTATTATACCACCTAGCTATCCTTATGTCACTTTGGCAATGTCAAAAAAGAACTTCAAATACAACTAAGAAAGACAGCATATATTTAGAGCTGAAAGTCAAATACAGCTTACATTTAGACATTGTAAAATATGAGGGTCACAGCTCAAAGATCTAGAGATTTCCAACAGAGGCCATCTGATACAACCCCACCATTTTGCAGAGGAGGTCGCACTGGCCACTTATGGTGAGTTGTCCAAAGTCACAGAAGGAGTAAGTGGCAGGATCAGGATTTGACCTCAGTTTCTCTTCCAAACTCTGTACTTTTTCCTTGTTCTATATTTCCCTTATTTCCTTTCTTCCTTTCTTTCATTTTGATCTTTCTTCAAGCTGAGAAAAGTCAATGTTTTTCATATGCGAATTTTTCAGGAGTATGGTGTAACATTAAAAAATTTTTTTTAACTTTTACCTTCCATCTTAGAATCAATACTGTCAATTGGTTCCAAGGCAGAAGAGCCAGGCAATGGGGGTTAAGTCACTTGCCCAGGGTCACACACCTAGGAAGTGTCTGAGGCCAGATTTGAACCCAGGAGCTCCCATCTTTAGGTCTGGTTCTCTATCTGTCAAGTTCCCTAGCTGTCCTCTGTAATGTACATTTGAATCTTAGCTCTGTGATTTACTTGCCTACGTGACTTAGGGTGAATTGCCTCCCCAACTCTGGCTCCCTTTCCTCATCTATGAAATGGCAGGGTTGGATTAGTCAGTCAACAAATATTTATGAAATGTGCCAGGCATTGTGCTAAGTATTGGGGATACAAAGATAAAAGACAAAGGCCTTCAAAGAACTGCCAGGCTATTGGGATCTCACTAGCTGATGCCTAAGGTTCCTTCCAGCACAGACTCTATGAACCTGAATATAGCACAGCATCATCATGATCTCTAATACTAACAAGAGTTAATAGCTGAGGTTTATATGGCATTTCAAGGTTTACAAAGCATATTCTTTACATCTACCTCATAATGTGGATACTACAAATGTCATCTTTATAGATAAAGAAAATGAGTCTCAGTGACTTGCCTAGAGTGCTGTTATTATTAAAACTAATAATAATAAGAACAAATATATATTATATATATATGGGAAGCTAGGTGACACAGTGGATAGACTGCTGGACCTTGGGTCGGGAAGACCCAAGTTCAAATCCAGCCTCAGACATTACTAGCTGTGTGACTTTAGGCAAGTCACTTAACCTTTTTTTGTCTCAGTTACCTCATCTGTAAAATGAGGATAAAAATAGCACCAGCCTCCAGGTTGTAGCGAAGATTATATGACATAATTATAAAACTCTTAGCACAGTATTGGGCATAATGTTAGCGATTAACTATTAGTCTTAACTATTATATAGTACTTTAAAGTTTGAAAAACACTTTATATTATCTAATTTGATCCTCGCAACAACCTTGGGAGGTAGGTGCTATTATTAGTCCAATTTTACAGATGAGGAACCTGAGGAAGAGGTCAAGTGACCTCATAAATCTCAGAACTTGGATTTCAATGCAGAACTCCTGTCTCCAAGTCCAGGTTTCTTTCTACTAAACTTCTATAGTTGGAATTGTCCCTTATCTAAGACTTTATGGTGAAAAAATACTTTCAGGTCCATCTGATACAACAATCCAATTCAATTGCAGATACTCTAAGAATTATTATGAGGAATCTGCAACTCAGAGAGAGATCAAGTGGCTTGGCCAGTGTCACATAACTAAGTTCACGAATTTCAGGATTAGGACTCAGATCTTATAGCTTAGAGTCTGGTAATATTCCCCCTGCACAACACTGGCATTCACCAACTAGACAGCTCTAGGATACAGTAGAAGAGGACTTGGAGTCAGGAAACTGAGTCCCAATTCCAGTTCTAACACTTGGGTGCTGTCATAGGGATGAGAAATGTTGCTGAGACTCAGTTGCCTTGTCTGTAAATGAGGATTTATGTTGTGCCATGTGTAACTAATGTAACATTTATGCTGCTTACCACATAGAATTGTTGTGAGAAAATGTGCTTTATAAATTATACTAATGTAAATTATAATTATTAAGCCCACATACCAACCATCAAATGAAACCTGAAAAGTTCAAGCATCTGGTGGTATGCAAATATTTTGTGTCTTATAGACCAAAGAGCCGATTTTAAAAAATGTTTTTTATATGTATGTCTGCCACTAAAGTAGCTACAACTTTCATGTCCACCAGACTGAAGAGAACTATCTTTCAACCACAGGTCATAAAAAAATTAGTCCTTTGTATTCTAGCCCCTCCATTCCCTCAATCCAAACTTCAAATGAGAAAATATTCCCCCAATGACTCCATGCTCTATTAAAAAAAAGACATAATACTGGGCTTTATAAATCTTGCATTTGAATAAAAGAAATCACAAAGCAGAGGAGAGACATGCATGTGTTTTATTCCTGCTTTTTAGAGTGCTAGAACAGGAGCAAAAAGTCACAAACCTCCAGGCACTTGCTCCATAAAAATTTTAATGTAGCCATCTTCTGAGACAGAGCCCAAGTACTGAACAATGTTGCGATGCTTCAGGTACTTGTGCAGGGCAATCTCTTCATGTAAAGGCTGAGAGTACCTGTAACATATTGATTATTAATTAGATAATTTAAAATAGACAATTAAAATTGTAATAATATGAAATAATCAGAATTGCACTTTAATAATAATATAGCAACTTAAAGGTTTGTAAAGTCCTTTACAAATACTCTTGTCATTTTATCCCCACAACCTGGGAGGTGGGTGCTATTATTATCCCCATTTTACAAATAAAGAGACTAAGGAAGGCAGAGGTTAAAGGGCTTGCCCAGGGTCACATAGCTAAAAAGTATCCGAGTTCATATTTCAAATGGAGTCTTTTTTATCCCAGTGTTCTAACCACTGTACAATGTAGCTGCCTTTATGAAGAAGAAATGGAGAGTTTCCTTGGACAGGCATCCATTCCTCAGCAAATCCACAGGGACTAAGATTCTACTGGCTTATCAATCTATTTCCAGTCAGTTTAGAAAAACATTCAACAACTTCAGGCTACAAGCAAGGTCCTGAAAAAGTCAAGGAATCTCCCCACTCACAGAGCTGCCACATCCTATTGATTGATTCCTTTAGCAGGATCCCTTAACCTCCTCCCACAAACGACAGGCATTGTTTAAAAAATCAAAAAGGGAATTATAATTACTTTAGTCCTGAGATTTCTTATTCTTTAAGATTTCAGCCACATAGGGATAAAGAGTTGGCATCAGAGTTAGGAAAACTTGGGTTCAGATTCTGCCTCTGATAATTATTGGTTTTAAGACCCTGAGGAAATCACTTTTTCTTTTTCTTTTTTTTTTTTTCAAATTGTCTTCAATCTCTCTTTATTGCTTTTTTTTCAAACATTTATTAATATTCATTTTTAACATGGTTANCAAAAGGGAAGTTCCAGGGAAGAAGATTGCCGACTTAAGCTCCAAAGGAGCAAGGACGGAAAGTGTTTTGTCAAGGGGGAGTTGATAATATTTGAGATAAGTATATGATGAATATGATATATATATATATATATATATATATATACATATATATATACAGTATTTAAGTTGTCTGTTAAGATTTGAGGATGCATTCCATTGCTGCTTTTAAATGTTTTCTATGTTAAGTGTCCACTTTTGGAACTAGGAGAGAACCTAGAAACATTTAGAATCTTAAACAATTCACACCAACAAAATGCTTACCACAAGCAGGATATGATGTTTTATATACTAAAACATTCATACATTTTATATAAACCTACTTGCTAGTTTTTTTTCATTTTTTTTTAATTTTTATTTTTTTAAACATTTATTAGTATTCATTTTTAACATGGTTACATGATTCATGCTCCTCCTTTCCCCTTTGCCCCCCGCACTCCCCCCACCCATGGCCAATGCACATTTCCACTAGTTTTGTTATGTGTCCTTGATCAAGACCAATTTCCAAATTGTTAGTAGTTGCATTGGTGTGGTAGTTTCGAGTCCACACCCTCAATCATGTCCACCCCAACCCATGCGTTCACCTACTTGCTAGTTTTGATAAAAGGTAAAATGAAATAATTTCAGTGACAAACGTATGAAGTACTTTAAGATTTACATAGCAGAAAGTGCAAAGGAGAAGTCCAGGTAAAGTGATAAAAAGATAAGAATCCTTAGTTGACTTTTAAACTAGAAAAAGTTATAAGGTTCTAAAATAACCTGAGCTGAATTGTCCTTTAAGACAAACCTCTCTGGTTACTGATTTTGTGATCCCCAAGCAATTCTTCTCATATTTTTAATTCCCTGGTAGATCTCACTGTTGTACAGCTTAGATGATGTGAGGTGTTCAGATACCATCTTGGAAATGAAACCTTTATTGATCCTTGTTCCCTACACCTAGCCCATCCTCCCAGATATTCCTTTCTCTTCCAACTTTTGTCGTTCAGTTGTTTTCAGTAATGTCTGACTCTTCATGACCCCATTTGAGGTTTTCCTGACAAAGACATGGGAATGGTTTGCCATTGCCTTCTTTAGCTCACTTTACAGATGAGGAACTGAGGTGAACAGCATTAAGTAGCTTGTTAAGGGTCACACAGTTTGTGAGTGACTGAGGCAGTATTTGAACTCAGGAAGATGAGTCTTCCTGGCTCTGAATCTAGCACTCCATCTGCTGCCCCACCTAGCTGCCCTCTCTCGAATATAGAAGATACTTAATAAATGTTTTTTGAATGAGTGAATGAATGATATCTAAGGTCTAGTTCTACAATGCGATTCTGAGGTTCTTTTGAATACATAGATTAGCCATTTGTTGTTATTGCTGATGATGGAAAACATATCCTATAAACAGAGAAAATTTGCAATGGCCATTCATATGGATTGAATTCCCAAATGTGATATTTTTGAAGCCATAATAGCTTCTCAGTGCTCTGGGTGACTCTCAAAGATTATGTCTGGGGATAGGGACGGTGGTCTAAGCTAGCAATTCTCTTTACTAGTGAAATCATGAGTCTAGTCCCTATCCATATGCACTTCATATATAATAATATACTTAAATAATATAATGTAAGCTCTTTGAGGCAGGGACTCCATGTCCATAATACAGAACCAGGCACCAAAGTAATCACTCAACAAATGATTGTTGATGGTTCTTTTGACATTCCTAACAAATGCAAAAGGTGAAGAAATCTAAGCAAAATGATATGAATTGAAAACCATGCCTTAAGTAGTCTTTTAAAGCAGAAGATAAGCTATCAGTTTCTAATATAACTGGGCCAGAATTGTCTGGCAGTATCTTTGCACTTTTTGCTGGTTGTGCTCTTCCTTCTCCTCTACTTAGTTTGGGAGCAGCATTGGAAGCTGGTCTTATTCTCACCATTAATGAATGAACCACTCTACTGAATAGCTGATCTATTTCCAAACCCTTGGTTCTGGCAGGACCACTGGTTTCTGGATCCTTCTCTAGTCTTTTCCCAGGCTTATTATCAATGCTTCATTTCAAGTATCTCTCCATGAATACATAGCAATGTTGCCCAAAACCAAATTAGCTCAAAGTTAATACTACCAGGTACTGGAGGCAGTGTGCTATAATGGGATAAACATTGGCTTGGAAGCTAGGAGACAGGATTCTAGTGCCAGTTTTACCATGAATTATACCTTAGTAAAAGTATCTTCATCTCTTGGAGTTCTAGAAAGTGCTTGTTAACTGACTGCCTGAAGAAAATGAGTTCATTGATAGGAATAGTGATGTTGTAGAGTAATATAATATATAATAATGTAACAAACACATACACACATATGTTTGTGTATATATACACACATATATTTGTGTATATATACATATACATATACATATGTATATGTATATATAATTTATATAAGGTTTACTATGTTCCAGGCACTACTCAAAACACTTTACAATGATTATCTCATTTGATCCTTACAAGTACCGGGGAGGTAGATGCCATTATGATCCACATTTTATAGATGAAAAACAGGCAAACAGAAGTTAAGTGACTTTCCCAGGGCCACACAAGTTTCTAAAACCAGATTTAAACTTAGATTTTCTTTACTCTGGGTCTAGGGCTCTATCCACTGTGTCAATGCCTTTATTTATATATCATATAATATCACATGCAATATGAAAACATAATATAATGCTAAACTAAAATAAAAATGTATATATTCACATAGCACTTTAAGGTCTATAAAGTACTTTACATTTCTCTCCCTTATTTTTTCTAAAAGTCCTCAGATAGGTGCAATTATGATTTCTATTTTACAGATGAGGAATTTGAGTCAGAGAGCATTTAAATGACTTGTCCAAGATCACACTATTAGTAAATATCTGAGATGGACTTCTTGACTCCCTATCCATAATTCTTTCCATTCTTCCACATTGCCTCAATAAGCTCAAATGATATCTAACATTATATTCTTTGTCTATCCTTGTTCAGTCCATTTTCCTGGACCAGCAGAATTGAGTAGATAATGTCTGGAAGAGATTGCCAGAAATTGCTCTACATAAACAATCCCCTGTTGATGAGAGTCCAAGCAATGTGGAACGTTTCATACCAAATTTGATGACAGGGTACCTGGATTCTAATCATGGCTCTGTTATTTTACAACTTAAGCAACCAAAATTAAGTCCTCTTAGATTTCAGTTTTTTGTCGGTAAAATGAGGTCCTTTCAATTAATAAAATCTGTGATAACAAGTATGACCTATTAGTTTTGCCATCATATTGTAGAATTATAGATTAAAATTTATCTAGTCCAGCCTCTTCATTTTATAGAAGAAGTAGCTAAGTCCCAGTAAGGTTGAGTGATTTCCTCTATAGTTGGTTGCAGAGCCAAAATTTGAGGTCCTGGGAGTTAGAGCTAGTAATCTCAACTTTAAAAGATACATATATTCTCTTAGCCTCTTTCTGAGATCCCTAATATAAAAATCAGAGAGAGTTGCCTACTGTCAATCTTCCAGCTTCTGGCTAACTTCAGAAGTCAGAAAGATGGAAGTTAGGACATTAGATGGTCATTGTTGCAAACAGGCAGAGTTGGAGGCATATGAGCATGTAATACCTATTTTAAGCTAGTAAGATATTTGCTATTCTTGAGGTAATTCTGTCTTAGAAGGAATATCTTCTAATTTCCTTGGAAATTTTGCCTAAAAGATTATTATATTGTTCTCACAGTAGCTATACTTTATCTCAGTTTGTTGGTAGAGGGAAATAGGAACACCCAGTTCTGGGAGTTATTGAGAAAGGCTGATGAGAGCAGAAGACAAATTATTTGGAAACTTTAGAAAAGTAGATAGAGAAAAAAATACTGTCATTAGATAAGGTGCTTGCATTTCCTTCCAATTTTGCCTCACACCATTTTGGTGCTTCTCATTTGCATTGACTTTCCTTTAGAGGAATATGCTAAGTAATACAGAATTATGAATTAAACCTCCATTTTGTCTGTGTCAGACTTCAGTTCTTTTCAGTATAATCTAAAGATATGTTTCCTTGATATCTGGTGTTGCTTTCTTTGCAATAAACCATAATTTTTCCTGTCCTGCACCCTATATTGTAGCTTGAACAAAAATAAATAATGTGAACAAATGTTAAAACAGTTTTAATAAGTGAATCGTGGGGTGTAAATAGACTAATGTTGATGTGGAAAATTCGACTAAGAATTAGCACCTGAAATACTATGACAAGACTCAGCCTATTCACTTCATTCAGAATTCACTCTCTAACCTTGTGTCCACTAGACTGCTGCCATGGAGAGCAATGACCCTGGTACAACCTCCCATTTCTCTTCCTTTCACCTGCCCTAGTCTGGAATCCTATTAGTTAACATCTCAGTTCTGGTCATAATCTGGTCAGGATTATCTTTGTTGAAAACCTCCTCACTTCTACCTATACAAAGCAGTTCTAAATTGAACTCAACACACAGTCTTTGCTGAGTCCCAACCCTGCTCCAATGACAAAGTAAGGGGAACAGCATCCACTGGACTTTGTATGTAGTTACTGGTTGTCTCCTTGCTTGTTTCTTGTTTTATGCCCCATTTCCATAATTAGGCTTTAAAATTCTAGAGAACAAGAACTAGGTCATGCCACCTATTATATTCCATAATAATATTTGATAATGAAAGGACTATGAGTATTTGAATGAGGAGACCAGTTTATTTATATATTTTATTTTAGAATAGTTCAATATTGTATTTCCTCCACCATATTCTCATTTAGGTGGCTCATTGCCTCACAGAGGTGAGACTGACACTTCGAAAACAATATTAGTAAAGCCATATGTCAGCAGGTTTCACCTCTCATTCTCCTACATTTTCAGGAGAATTGCATCAGATCACAACTGCAAGTCTCTGGATCACTATATTTTCAAGCCAATGTTTTCTCTCAGAGGACAGATATTGTTGTTCATCCTCTGTTTTCAAAGAAAAACAAAGACCTCATAGGGCTATGTCTTGACTTGTACAATTGGATTTAAGTGAGTCACAGTTGTACAAAATTATCAATTTCATTCTCTCTTCACAAGTCATCAAAGTCCAATAGCAACACAAAAATCAGGATGACTACCAATAGCTCAGGCTAAAGTGGGTAACCTTAGACTTTTCAATATCTGACCAAGCTCTAAGCCTGCATTGGCAAATGTTTTCAAGATCCTGTGCCCAAAGTACAATTTCAAGCTGCCTGTTACCCCCCTCACCCACCCTCAACCCCATTACCCCAGCAGCGGAGGGGGGAAGTGCTCACATTAGGTGCCTAGACAGAGGGACGGGGTGTGCAAAAATGTCCTCCAGTGCTGTGAAGAGGGGGAATGGAGCAGCTCTCCCCGTGCCTCCCTGGCATCCCTGACAAGACTTCACCAACATGGCTCTAAGTGTTCCACAGTGCCTGCATCAGCCACCTTCATGGCCAATGGAATAAATGTGTCCACACATTCCACCAGGGGAAGTCTACTTGGGGTGAATAGGATATTCAAGAAGAACTAATACCTCAGATATGAGGGCTAACTAAAGCTAACTAACAACCTTTCAGGGCTGTTCATCCACCTTTGGTGACCATCTTTCATTTAATTCTCACCTTTGGTTCCAAGAAGCTGTAGCATGGACAGTGCCCAGACCCTGATAAAACTGTCAGCAGATTGGCTAAACCAGGTCAAGAGTAAACTCAAGGACCTCAAACTCATTGGTGATTTAGGGGGAAGTTTACTCCAGAGGAGAGTAGAAAGGCACTGAATGTGTTGAGCATCAAAGGCCATATTAAAAAAAGTTTAAACTGGCTATATCTTAATAGACTAGAACTACCTGCTTACTAATGTTACAGTTATTTCAAATTCTGCTGTTTATGTATATTCAAATCATCAATTACTTGGAAGAAATATCAAGTTAAACACCCAATTAGAAGCTAGGATGAAGAGGAGGTGAATATAGTATTCATATGTAGAGAAACTATAGGCTTACCTGATTAAACAATCTGTTAACACCAAATAATGAGAAATGGACAAAAGTAAAAACAATGATTCTGGTATAATTTCCCAGGGAAGTTTAAGTATAACAATAGTCACAATGAAAAGACCCAATGAGCTCAGGAATGCTTTTGCCAAGAAAAAAACATTGAAAGTCCACAAGAAATAGAGTTACATATAAGTCAAGGGCAATGCAGATTCATTTTAAAGTTTATTTTTCACACCTGTTGGAGTATAATGGAAGACCGTGTGTAGTGTGACTTAAAGGAAACTTCGGGGAGCTGTGTGAGATCATCTTGAACCCAGGACAACAAATATAAACAAAATGGAACAGATTTGCTCCTTTTAAATATATATATATATATATACATATATATATGCATATATATATATATAAAGGCGGCAGCAGGGTGGCTCAGTGGATTGAGAGCCAGGCTTGGAGACAGGAAGTCTTAGGTTCAAATTTGACCTCAGACACTTCCTAGCTGTGTGACCCTGGGCAAGTCACTTAACCCCCATTGCCTAGTCCTTACCACTCTTCTGCCTTAGAGCCAATACACAGTATTGACTCCAAGATGGAAGTAAGGGTTTTTTAAAAAATAAAATAAAATATATAGAGATCTATTTTCACAAGTATAGTGAGTGAAACTAATTCTTTGTTCTGCAACATTTCAGTAGCTAGTGTATCATGGAAAAGATTGACAAAAAAGATTAAAAGATTTAAAGACAAAAAAGTCAGAAAAATAAGTTAAATATTCCTAGACATTTATAGGAGAAATCTTTACTAGAAAAAATACAATATAAAGGCATTCAGCAACAAATTTCAAGATATCACAAAGAGGAAAAGATCTCAGAAGAACAGAAAATACTTCCAACAGTGTTTTTTGGGGGGATGGGAGAGAAAGAAGCAGTCTAAAAGAGATTAGAAAGCATTAACTAATATCTTGTCTTTTTTTATCTCCCTTAAAGCTTTATAAGAATAGTCTGTATTCTTCAAAGGTATCTTTGCTGAAAACTTGAGAAAGGAACAGAAAGGAATTTGTACTTAATTTCTAAAGCAAGACAAATTTTTATGCTCACATTGACTGGAAGAGAGATATAAAAGAATTGCTATATTTATTATTGGAGGTTCTTTTTTTTTAATAGAAGCCTTTTTAGGTATAATAAATAGAACTTTAGTTGTAGTATCAGAAGGGAGCTTAATCACTTACTAGTTGTATGTCAATAGGCAATTCATTTAACTTCTATCTGACTATGTTTCCTCATCTGTGAAACAGAGATGATAAAAACACCAATCCCTCAGGTTTGTTGTGAAGATCAAATAAAATAACATATGTAAAGAACTTTGTAAATTTTAAAAAGATAAAAAATTTCTAGCTATTAATTTATTGACTTTTTTAAAGCTTTTGACTTAGTAACAAAGAAATCACTTGGAAGGATTTCCTCAGACAAGTTGTCTCCATATTTCATATTTCATATGTCCATATTTCACCAATGTCAAGCCTTTGTCTTGTTCAGTTTCAAAATAAAGCAGGAATTTCTGTCAAGGGTAAATTTCTTTAAATTCTTTCATGTCAAAAGACTTTGGATTGCCTTGAGTCTCAAAACACTAAAAAACTTAATCACTGAAGTATATAGGAATGGAAAAGAGATTAATAAATCCAAATATTCATATTTGGGGTAGAAAGTGATTTGTCAAAGTATATTGCCCAGGACAGCTAGATGGCTCAGTGGATCAGGAAAAAGGCCTGGAGATGGGAGGTCCTGGGTTCAAATTTGGCCTCCGACACTTCCAAGCTATATGACCCCAGACGGGTAAGTCACTTGACCACACTTGCCTAGCCCTTGCTGTTATTCTGCCTTGGAACCAATACTTAGTGTTCATTCTAAGACAGAAGGTAATTGTTTTAAAAAATACTATGGCATATATATTAATTTGCAGTTCATTAAGATAGCCACCAATATAAATATTAGATAAATATTAGTTGGACAATAAACTGGGCCTAGAATGGAGTAGGAGAAAATGACTAGGTATTATTTGAAGAGCCATATGGGACTTTCAGTGAGCACAAACTTTTCATGACAACAAAAGCCCATCTTTTTATGTCAACATTTTCCCAGGCTTCGTATATGGCATTCTATGGTCCAAGTATATTGGCCAACTTAATGTTCCTCATACATAATGTCTTCCATGTCCTTGCCTTTGGCTATCCCCATCCTTGGAATATTCCCTTTCCTCAACCTTTCAGTCATGAATGTGAACATATTGGAAGACGCATGAGTTGGTGAGTTGAAACAATTATTGGGCTTAGTAGAAAATACTTTATTGGGAAGATATTCATAATGAAACACAACTGGATAAAGATTAAAGCAGTTTGGAGTACTGAATATCTTAGAGCTGATGACAAATCCCTTTCAGAGTTCAAATTCAAGATTAAACCAGGGTGAAAGTTGATGATGAAGGGTTAGTGAGTGACATATCTAACTATATCTAGCTGTTTGATATACATATCAAACATTTTTAGTTCATTTTTTAGAATTTGCACTAATATTTCTATCCTTTTTAACAATTCTATCCTTTTGTATTTAAATGGAAAACTTCATAGTTGAGTGGGAAACATTTGCTAGTCATGAACTCTGTTCCTCATGTCTATAAGAAATTTTCATTCTCAGACCATATGGAGGCATAGTACAAAGGTCGCATCATTAGAAGGTCAGGAGGACACGTGGGTTTGAGAACCAGCTCTATCTCACTCTGACTGAACAAATTACTTATATTCTTTGGACTGCAGTTTTCTCATCTGTAAAACAATGCTCTCTTAAGTTCCTTCTACCTCAAATAGCTTATGAATGAATATAGGTTCACGTATTCATGGTCACCTAATTAATATTGATCCAGCAAGTTAAAAGCACATTACTGGAGAGGAAGGGAAGTCACTTCCAGAATTCTCACATGGCAAGTTCAAAATCTCCAAAGTGTCTTAAATTTCAGAGGCTGCCTTCTTTTGCTCTTCTAATATAACTCCTCTCCAAATATCCTTACCAGGGAGGCAGAAAAAGGGAATGGACAACTTTCCAGAAGTTCCAACTAAGTGGAGTAAGGAAATTAAGCAAGGACCTCAGGATAATAAATGTAAGTTGTTTTGCCAACTTTAAAGCACTATACAGATTTCTATGAATGTTATTTTTCTCATAAGACATAAGAATAAAAGTTTGGACTTATAATTTGATTGTTATAGGGAATACTGGTGTGAAGAAAAATTCTATATTAATGCAGGGCAGCATTTTTTTTGCAATTTATACTTTTGGAGAGTTGCCAATAGCAAAGAGAGGTTAAATGACTTGCCTAGAGTCACACAACCAGAATATGTCAAAGGAGGGGCTTTTGATTATGAGAATGGTTCTTTATCTAACATGGCAAGCTCGCTGTTCTTATTCTTTTTTATTGTTCTTGGTAGTTTTTTGTTTTGTTTTGGTTTGATTTTTGAGACAGGGTAACTCTATCTTATCCAGACTAGAAGTATACTGGCCACTTTCAATGCTGGTCATCAGAGAACTTTCAATTTACTGCATATCTGACATGGATTCAGTCATCCCTTTTTAGGCAACCTTATGTCTCCACTCAATGTCAACTTTCAGAAACTTGCCATATTGGTGCTAAACTTAATGTGGACACCTGATTAGCTTCAGACTTACTAAAACTCAGAACACCTGAGCTTAAGCAATCCACCAGGCTCAGCCTTCCCAAGTAGCAGGAATGACAGGATACTTGACTATGCCTCACCTCTCTTAGCATTATTTTTAATTATTATTGCTCTTGTCTCTTTCTATATGGGAGATGACAAATAAATTCCTTGCACCAATAATGTACTGCATATATTTGAGAATCAGTTTTAAAATAACTGAAAAAAATAATGAAGGAATAAACCATATTTTTATTGGTGGAAACAAAATCCACCAAAAGTTCTTAGATATTTATTTCTCTTGAGATATACATTTATAAAGACATCAAATAGATATGTATAGAAATATATGGATATACATGGATAAATGAATGTGTGTGTGTATATACATACACACCAAATCACATCAGTTAGAAGCCAATCAAGGGAAAGAAAGATTTGATTTTGAGTAATATAGACACACACAAAAAATCTCCAGGACTAGGGAGATCATTACATACTGATAAATGGGGGTCTTAAATTATGAAGTGGAGAGAGGGGATGGCTGTGGTCGTACTGATACATTTATGAAGGGTCTGTATGTTTCTGAGACATCAGATAGTTCTGGCTTTGGAGAGCCAGATGATGCCATCCAAATTGAGGTTTTTGTCAAGTTCAGAACCAATACTGTACAATAGCTTGTCAACCAGCCTCTCTGGAGCAATAGTTCAGGGCCTAAGATTTCAGACAGACAAAAATATCAGTATTGTTGGGCAGTAAGAAGCCATGCCTTTCTCCTCTAACTAAAGAAGAGCTTAATTGATGGCAGAAATGATATTTAATTAAAACATCTATTTCCTGTAGCGGAAAAACCATTTTTGTTTAAATCTTCTTGATGCGGTGACCTGGGTTAATGCTAGAAGGTTGCTCACATTTGCATTTGGTAGAGAATTAATGGAAAGTGATGTCAGGGTCAGTTACTGAGAATTTAGAAAATGTTGATAAAGTGTCCTACCTGGTCATTTGCATAGCATGGGGAGATTCAGTGATTTATATAGCAATTGAATATCCATAGCAACAGGGCAATTGATCTGAAATTTTCAGCAAAATACTTTAGATATTTATCTCAGTTTGTTACATGTGGATCTGAGTACTATGTGGCTGCAGTTAAAATCCAAAGTGTTAGAATGACCAGGCTTTCACATGCATCAGTTATTAGAAGAAAACATAAAGGAGAGAAAGGGGGGAAATGTGAAAGTCAAAGACTAATAACTCAATCTGAACAAAACTTGTGGGTTCTATTGGTTTTTGTAGTTGTTTTTATTTTGTTCTGTCTTGACTGGTTAAGTAGAGCCAAAAAAAAGAAGTTTTTTGCTTACTTATCTGAGTGGTATGACAGGAAATATATTTTAGTGATCATCAATAGGGTATATAGAATAATAGCTGGGCCTGGGAGTAGAGAATCCATTTTAAAGCCTAGACTTGGCTTTGGGACCTGGTCTGAACTAATATGAGAGGATAGACAGAAAAAAAAATAAAATTACTAAAGGAGGAAGTGTATGAGGAATTATCCTGGGGTCAAGAGAATTGACTTAATTGGGGAAAACTTCCTGGCAGGGAGAAGGCAGGCTTTCTACTGTTATTTAAGTAAGGGACTGATATGGTTTTTCATTTTTGCCATCACATCAGAGTAAGGAGATTGTTCTGTGTTTATAAGAAAGAATATCTATACAGAGTAATTCATCATCCCTAAGAGAGTGCCCAACACAGGCAGAGGTTCACCCAAGTTTAGCTAAGGTAAATTCTAGGACTTGGCATGGAGATTAGCAAAGTGGAGTAATATGATAGAGAATGGATGCTGAGACTAATTAGAACAGGGCTGAGTAGACACTTAGGTGTACTGAAAATAAATATCTAGAAGTCAATATCTGGAAAACTTATGTGCTAGAATGTTAGGAATCTTAAAAATTTTCTTGAGATGCCTTACCAAAGGAAGAAAACAGAATGGGAAGTGACCCAAATGATCCCACGCAGAAACCAAAACTGGTGACTAGAGAAATTAATAGAAGCATGATCAATGAGTTTGAAAGAGAATCGAGTATGAGACCATGTTCATTAGGGCTGGATGTTCCAGCAAATGCGGGAACAAGATAACAAAATATAGCTAAGATCTCTCCCCAAGAAGGATAGATTTTGCTAACACCAAGGGTTAAGAAATGCTATTTTAAAAAATCAGGAATTTCTAGGTCATCAGGCTATGGAAGGATGTAGCCTTGACTTAAAGGAGCCTAGCTCCAGTAGGAAAGCATTATCTTTCCACTTTGTCCAGGAATTCCTTGTATCATACCTTTGTCTCATAATTCATGATTCCATAGAATTCCTTATTAAATATTTTTGAATATAATTGAACAAGGAAACAGCCAGAAATTAGGTGTGAACTGCCCCAAGTCCTCAGGACCCTCACGTTCTAACTTTGTTCTGGCAGCCAGAGTCCTGATGGGCAAGGTCTTAAGGGGAGAAGGTCCTCCTTCAAAGCTACTATATTCATGACTTACATATATGACTCCAGGAAATGGCTAAAGTTAAAATTTTTAACTATCAAAAAGAAAGTTGAATTGAGCATTTCTGTATCTGTGTCCTTTACTATCAGTTTATTATCAGTTTACAGAGGTCTAATATGGTTGATTTTAGTCCCACTTTCTCAGGGCCAGAACTATTACATTTTATGCCCTGCCAGGGTTCTAAAGTACCCTGAAGTTACATGTTTCATGTCCTTTCCCTCTCCCCCAAACCCCCTAATCCCCCTTAGCCAATGCACAATTCCACTGGGTTTTACATGGGATTGTGCGTCAGCTAAGGGGAGATTGGGGGGCTTGGGGGAGAGGGAAAGAAAATGAAACATGTAACTATGGGAAAAATTCAAAATAAAAAATAAAAAAAATAAAATAAAAATAAAGTACCCTGAAGGAATCCCAAAAGGAGGAGATTCTCTTCTAAGCCACTGGCTCAAGACCCCATTAGTTGTGTACTTGTAGGGTCAGGTACTAGCACCCTAATAAGATTAGATTTTACAAAGAGAGTGGGCAGGGGTGTTCTGGAGTCAACTCAAACTAGTATGGGAGAGCTACTTGTTCGGTTTTCATTGTAGGCATTTACACCTGAGAAATCAGCAGACACTATATATCAGGACTTGATTTATTCATTGTTGATCTACAAGACTTAAGAAAGTGGATGGATAACGCACATTAAACTTAATAGTATGTCAAACATTTTCCCCCAGAGAACCTACTCTTAGACATCTATCAGTACACCCTTGGGATTGGGGCATAATCCCTCCCTTCTATTACGCCAGTCTCTGTGGAGAGAAGGAGGGGAGAAGTTCATAGCTTCTCTCAGATCCTAAATAATACTAATTCCCAAACTTGGCAGTATTAGCTTTTTTTTTTTTTAATCCTTCTCTTCTCTCTTTAAAATCAATACTGTGTATTGGTTCCAAGGCAGAAGAGTGGTAAGGACTAGGCAGTGGGATTTAAATGATTTGCCCAGGATCCTACAGCTAGAACATGTCAGATTAAATTCAAACCTAGCACCTCTGATATCTAGGTCTGGCTCTTACTCCACTGAGCCACCTAGCTCCCCCACTCCACCCCAAGCTCCCGGCTTTTGCTGGCCTGGAATCCCAGATTCTATTTTTCAGGTATCTTTGCCAGGTTAACTATAACATGTAGCTTAGATTCCCACCCCTCCTATATCTGTATAGCTCATGCTTCCCGGCCAGATATGAGACCTCACTCCTGGTATCTAGGCATAAAATAATGAACAAAAAGCTAAAAGACCTAGATCCTTTTCTTGAGGTCTCATGGCCAAGAGTTGTGGACAGAAATGTCTTTTCTTGTCAGATAGTATGAGTGAAGGAGTCAGCTTCAGGCTCAGAGAGCAAAATTCAAGACTAGCACTGAGTCAAGTTGTTTTAAAGAATCCAACAATCTGAACTATGCAACCAGTGCAGAAAGGCTTCTGACTCAGCCACACAGTAGGTCAGTGCCAAATGCCACACATACCCCAGTCCTTAACTGTATTTTCCCAGAAGCAGGTGTCTTCTCAGTAAATGACAGTTTGGCAAAACTGTTGGTATGTCCACATGCAGCTGACTTCCATTGCCCAAATCTAATAGAAAGCTAGCACAGTAACTTTAACAACTAATAAAGCAACAGTTGCCTGTTTCATAGCAATTAGTACCAGAGGACTCAGATTGTAGCCAAAGAGACTTGAGTTCAGAATCTCCCTCTAACATTTCCTAATAACTAGCATTTAGGTAGCATTATAGACAGCTCGGTGGCACATTGGACAGAACATCAAACCTGGAGTCGGGAAGACTTCTCTTCCTTATTTCCAGTGTGGCCTCAGACACTACCCTGGCCAAGTCACTTAGCCCTACGTGCCTAAATTTAGAAGGAAATGGCAAACCACTCAAGTACCTTTGCCAAGAAAACCACAAATGGGGTCATGAAGAGTCAGACACCACTGAAAAAATGACTGAACAATGACATATGTACCATTTTAAGATTTGCAAAGCCCGTGACATTTGTTATCTTATTTATCTTCACAACAATTCTATGAGGTAGGTGCTATTCTGAGAGATATGAAGGTATTTGCCCAGGGTGAGGCGGCTAGTAATTGTTTGAGGGAGAATTTAAAAGCAGGTTTTCCTAATACCAACTCTTTATCCCCTGTATCACAAGCTGCCTATCAAGCCTATGGTTAAGAAACTCAACTTTTCCAAATCTCAGTTTCTTCCTCTGTTAATTGGGGATATGAATACCGAGGGTACCTTCCTCACAGAGTTATTGTAAGGTTCAAATGGTATAATGGATAAAAAAATGGAAAAATACATGAAAAACTTTTAAATAGCTATAGAAGTTGTCATTATAAAGTATTACAGTATTGAAATTTCACATACACATCCATATACAAACTCAGAGCAGGAAATTTTTCACATAATTCTTTATTTTTTAATGAAATTAATAATTTTACTAAGCAAGAATAATTAAAATCTATACATTTAAATATATGTATACACTTGGTAATTGTCATTATCTTGGTTTGAAGTTTTCTTAATTTTTTTTTAGACACTTCCCTGCTTCAGTCTAACAACAACACGGCCGGAAAATAGACCAGTGCTGACAACCACCATGGCAGGAAAATGAAGACTCTACCCTTATTTGCCTCAGTTTATCAAAGTACACCGAAAGGGACTAGCATGAATTGGCCTTGGGAAACCTTTCCCCATCCCCAACTTAACCTTGACATCTAGTTCCCAAGCTCCCACCAGGCAATGGATATCAACTTTCATCTGGATGTTGATCTGTCCCTACTTATTCCCATTCCCATCTTGACTAGAGATTCTACTTTGAGCCTTGGGCCCACTCCCCAATGCCCTTCCCAACATTTATTGATTGAGAACTGTCTGCCCTATTGTTTTGTCAGCTGGACTCAGAGCCTTTTCATCTGTCATAAAGCTGAATATGCCCTTATGTGCTGTCTACCAATGATATAATGAGCTCCTTGAAGGCAAGAACCATCTCTTTTCTTTTTGCATCTTCAGAGTTTTGCACTATTCTTGTCAAATAGCAAATTAAACAATGCTTTTCCATTCCCTTTGTGGGAATAAACAGAGTATGGGTGGGGAGGGGACAATGCTTAACCTTCCCACATTTCCACCTAGTTGGCATTCATTGTTCTTGCTGTTGTCACTTCTACACCTTTAAGCTTTCTCATCTAGAAGTTCTCAATTTCCTGTTCAATCAAGGAAGGAAAAATGATAACAATTTTAGTGAACCAGATAGAATGGTTTTTCACAATATTCACATTAGTCATCTCAAAATTCTTTGTCTCTAGTAAGAATATAGGAAGGAGAAATTAGAAGTTCCCTTTATTACCTCTGCCCTTGGCAAATGTTAGAATTATCCTGTAGTTTATTTTCCTCTTAACCATTCAAAAATAATCCCTCTTGACAGCTTGGTAGGTGACTTCTTATATTTTCATGGTTTTTATTAGTAGGAGGAATGGTTTCACTATTAATCTCTAACAACTGCCTCATGTATTTTTGGTCCACTCATCAATACATATCAGAGTTTTGAATCTTCATAAGTACAAATATGATTTTCATGGCAGGAAGTCTATATCCCTTTCAGCAAAGTTTGTTTTTAACCAACTTCAATACTTCATGACAAATATAATTCTTGGCTTTCAAACTAACTTTATTTTCTTCCTATATTTGTTAAATATTAGTAGAATGTACTGGGTGGCTAGATGGTAGAGTGGATAAACTGCACCTGGGCCTGGAGTCAGGAAAATTCATCTTTCTGAGTTCAAATCTAGCCTCAGACACTTCCTACCTATATGACCTGGGGCAAATCACTTGACCTTGTTTGCCTCAGTTCCCCATTTGTAAAATGAGCTGGTGAAGGAAATGGCAACCCACTCTAGTATTTTAGCCAGATAGAATGCCAGATAGAACCCAAATGGGGTCATAAAGAGTCAGACATAACTAATAAATTAAACAACAAGAAGTATGCATACTTTACTATTAAAATTTCAGCCACTCTATCATATAAATATAATTTGATGCTGAAATTTCACCACCCTCATGGCAGTCATAGAAAACCAGAGTTCAAACACGACTGTATAAATAAATTAAAAGTACTATAGTTTCACATATCAATCAACACTGCCATCTCTACCTTATTTGGCAGCAATGACAGTCATTTCCATTTTGTCATCATCAATGTATACATGTAAAATTGTTATAACTCTTCTTTAATATTGCCTAGTTAGCAAATATATTTCCATACTTCATCTTTCTTTGTGTCAAGGGTTTTGTTTCTCTAGCTGATTCCACCTTGCTTTGTAAGAGTGTAAAACACTGTTGATGTATCACTTTTACAAATTCAGATTAAATATCTTGGTCACTATGCCAGGATCCTCCAGTCATTGATCAATCAAGTAGTAAATTGTACAGTATATATATTTTGAAACTGTTAAAGATTTAACAACTTTTTATTCTCAAAATTCTTTGGTAATTTTTTGATTCCTGTTAATGGTAAATAAATTTGTTTTCAATGTCTCTGCTCCTGATACCTTTGTTTCTGACATTTTCTATGAATTGGCACACTAACTCTTTGGTTATCTGATCCTTTCATTTTACCAATATTCTGATCTTCTTTTACTGTCTACAGGACACTGGTCTTGATCCAAGAGAACAAATTGTTTGATATATCAGCCTGTTGATAGCCATTGTCCTCTGTTGGACTTCTATTTGAGGCATCTCATTCTAAAAAGTTGGTTTCATTCCCATGAGGGAAATGATGAAACAATTCAACAATCCTATTTTCTATTTTGACCAGGTTCACATTTGGTGGCTTCACCTTTATTTTTATCTCAGGCATTAGAAGTTGTGTTTGGTATAGCCAAGGCCTGAAAATTCATTCTTCAAGACTGATATTTGTTTTAGTTAATTGAAAAAATAACAACAATAGGAACAAAGGGGGGGAAACCATGCAATGGGATCAAGGACATTAATGGACACCAGAGAAGTATAAGTGCAGGATGTTCCAAACCCAATTTAATGATTACAATGATATTTCTTTGCTATCAAATTAATAGACTTTTTTCAAATTTATTCAATTCAATATGAAGAATATGTTCAAATAATATATTGTCATTGTGATATATGTATTTGAAGAGGTAATAAAAGCAAAAAGAAGCTCACGTTAAGTGGATAAGAAAGAATTCAAAATATCTAATATTTCATTATTGTGGCATTCCTCTTCCTCCTAACTATCTCTGCCTTTTGAAATACTTTCTTTCCTTCATCTTATGCCTTGTCTCAGAGGGAGTGATCTTGCCTCTTCTGAACTGAACATTGCCACCTTTATTGTCCTTATCACATAATGCCTTCTATTGTTATTGGTGTACGTATCTTATCTCCCCAACTATATAGTAAACTTTTGGAAGTGATGTGATCATATTTCTTCTTCTTTATATATCTCAAGATGTCCAGGAAAACATTTTGCTTGTAATAGGTGATAAAGGCATCCTCTTTAGAGATTCAACCAGCCAATTGCAGTCACAAATCCAAGAAGCATTTATTGAGCACCTGCTAAGGAATAGCACTAAAAATCAAGTCATTATTCCTTCACATAAAAATAGAAACAGAGAAAGGATGTTTTGACATAAAATTCTGTAATCCTCAGAATTTGTGCTATTATTTATTTATGAGATTTTTCTCAGAAAGATAAATCAATAAGCTTCAAATGCAAGCGTGAAGAATACAATCATTAGCTTCCTATCACCTTAAACATATAGCTACTTTGCCCAGCTAAAAAGTTTATTAATATGTATTTTTGGGCATGTAAGTAACCTTAGGTTGTCAAAAGCTATGACAGAAGAACTTTTCTACTAATCGACTAATGGTACCAAACTCAAGGATCTGCTCATCTTTTTTTTTTGAGTTATCATCCTCTATTTCTTTGCCTTTCCATACTCAAATGCATAGAAAAGGTATTTTATGCCAGATGCTCTGCTAGTTGCCTCCACTTACTTCCTGTTCTTTTCTCTTTCCCTTGCATTTTTGCTTCTAACTCAACTACTGGTCTAAAACTACTCTCTTGGACATTACTAAAATTTTATTAATTGCTAAATCCATTGGTGTTTTCTCAGTTCTATTTCTATTCAACTCTCTGCAGCTTGTGACATTGTTAATCAACCCTACTCGGCACCACTATTGGCTATTATGATATCTCATTCTTGACTCTCCTCTCATAAGTCAGAATATTCCTTCTTCATCTATTTTCTAGATCAGAAATTTTCTCTTTATTCCACACCTCCCACCTTCTCTAAAGCTCTGTGTTGGGTCGTCTTCTCTCTATATATTCTCCCTATTGCAAATTCTCATAGGATCATCATCTCTATGTAGATAAATCCAAAATGTATATGTTCAGCTCTACTTTTCCCCCAAAATCACAGTTTTGTACCAGTTCTGACATTGTAATAAAATTTCTGCATTTCTAAATATCATCTGAAAATTTACTAAATCAGAATAGAAACATATTATTCAACATAGACACCATTCCTCCAAACTTTCGTATATTTGTTTCAAAAAAGATTACCATTCTCCCAATTTCTTGAGTTTATTGGAGTCATATTTAAAAATTCTCTACCCCCTGCATAACTAAGAAGTTGCTAAATCTTGTATACCTCACAATTACAACACTGCTTACATCAATTACTTTTTCTCTAACTCATGTAACCTTTACCATAGTTCAGGCACCCATCATCTCTTGTCTGTATTTGTGATATCCTTCAAAAGAAATCCCTTTATCTAGTCTTTCCTGTCTCCTATACTTGCCTTATGTAAGTGCCAAATTGATAGTGAACTCATGAAAAAACAGCTTTAAGACAGAACAGAACAATTGTGGGGGAGAGATTGTTGCCCCGGGTATCTTTTTCTATATGCTTCTATATGTTATTCCTTAAAAAAGTTTTGTATGTTGGGTCACGTTGTGAATTGACTGATATCTTGGGCACAGAGGACATTAAAGGGCTGCGGTAGTGATGAATGTGCCACAAAATGAGCAACAAGCTGTCCTTGACACCCTCTGAACTATTTATTCTCTATTCTCTCAGGATTGTCTACTGTCAGAGGTCATGGGACACTTGCAGTCAGAGGTCATGAGACCCTGACACAGCCTTATCTCCCTCTGTTCTCCTACAAAAACTCAGAACTCAAAGCAAGTCAGGCTGCTTACCATTCCCAGAAAATTCTTGGTTCTTTCTCATCTCAAGTCTTTGCTCTACCTAGAACTGCATTTCCTCATATATACTCTACCCCATACCTCAACCAATTCTGTCTATTGACATTCTACCTATCTTTCTTCCAAATCATAGCTATTTCTTCTTATCCATGAGGGAAGTACTCTTGCTTTTTCTGAAATCTTAAACATACTGGTCATTGTTCTTGTTGTATAATATATTATCCCTTTAACAACACCATAAGCATTTGGAATGAAGGAATATCCCAATGAATAGTAGAATATTTTGCAAGTAGAAGGTAGTAAATAATGATTTTCTGAATTTCTAGAGGGAAAACAACATTATTTTATAGCCACTGTGTTCTCTGAGTTCAAGACAATAAGCAATTCTTAAAGATGCCATTAAAATAAGGGATGGTACACTAGTGAGCCAAGGAAAGTTCAATTTAAACATATTGAGCTTGAACTGAAAGCAAGACATCCTTCTAGAAAATATATAAATAGTAAACTATAGCTTAGAAAAAATGCTAGATCTGGCAAGAATGGAAATTTGTCTATCCAAAGGCAGTAACTGAAGCCATAAAAATCATCTGCTAGATAATATGGAGAATTAAGAGTGCCACAGATATTTACCCAATTCCCAGTTTTAGAAGTCAAGAGGAAAAAAGATTATCTGAGGAGACAAAAGTGACCGATGAGATGTGGGGAACTAAAAAAGTGTATCTCCTATATTGATGAGGTTGTAGAGGAACAGTGAATACAAAGACACGTGGAAGGGATAGGAAATGGTGAATTTGAAGAACTCTAAGGCCAATTTGATTGGATTGTAGGACATATGAAAGGCAATAATGTATAATAAGAATGTATGCAAGAAAAATTTATTGGCGGAAGGTTGTAAAGGACTTAACACATTAAACAGGGGAGTTTATATTTGATTCTAGAGGTAAAAAATAGCTACTTGAGTTTATTAAGAAGGGACTGGCATGATCCAACCTGTATAAGGAAAATTCATTTAGGCAGCTGTGCATAGAATTGTTTAAAGTAGAGAGATACTTAAAGCTAGGAGGCTATCATAATCATCCAGGCAAGAGGTGATGAAGGCTCAAACAAGGTTGGAGTCTGAGTAAGTGGAAAAAAAACAGAGGTATATGAAAGCTGTGGAGTTAGAAATGACAAGGTTTATCAACTGACTGGATATGTTGGGGAAGTGAGAGTAAGAGTAGGAGGGAGGAGTTGGAGATGACACATAGGTGAGAACCCATTGCCAGTCACACCCTCTCACCAGATTAAACTCAAAATTGTGGGTGTCACCCACAGTGTTAAATAATATCAAAATATTCACCAAATAAGTTCAAAGGGCAAAGGGCAATTACTAAAGAGAGAACTATTATAATGTTTGACCTTGTAGTCCAGCCTGGAGAATGAAACTAATAAAACCAGAAATATATAGTGGAGAAGAGGGGCAAATGTAGAAGAGTTGAGTGAACAGACTTTTTCTATGAAGACAAAGCTATTTCATGAGTTATGAGAACATAGGAATGAAATTTAAAGAAGCTGTCATCAGAAAAGGAGCAGAGGTCAAAATTTTGGATATGAAGTAATTTCAAGTAATGTATACCAAGATATTGCTTGGCCAATAAATAGATGAAGTGGATTGGAAATGTAGACAATAGGATTTTAGGAGGTAGGGAAACTCTCAAAATGAGGGTATCACATGGATCAATTATTTCTATGATGAATTCTCTAGCTTGCTGGTAAAGAAGATGTAGAACAAAAATGGCGAACCACGTGCTGAAGACATTAAGAAAAGTAGACATGTCATGAAATTAAGTGCAAGATAGCTTTGAGGGCATGAAGAAGTTGGTATGAGGATGTATAACAATCTGTGAAAGAGTATGTTTTGTATCAGAGCATCACTTTAAATTGTACTAAGGAGTAATAAATAATCCAGTGAATTCTCTCCTAGTTACTTGAAAAAAACAAAACAGAAACAGAATCAGACTTTGTTTCAGAGGACTTTCTAGGGAAGCATGAGCCAAATGGCACAGTAGATAGAGCACTGAATTTTGAGGCAGGAAGATCTGACCTTAAATCCTGACTCAGATAGTTATTACTTATGTGACTCTGGACAAATTGTTTAAACTTCTCCATGGCTCATTTTTCTCATTTGTAAAATAAGGTTAGTGATAACACCTACCTACCAAGGTTGTTGTGAAGATAAATAAGTTAGTAATGGTGAACCTATAGCATGGGTGCCAAAGATGGCACACAGAGAACTCTTTGTGGGCACATAGTCGCCTTCTGCCCTACAACCCCCAAAGTTCATTACTACAAAAGCAGAGGAACTCAGGCAGAGCTGCTCCCTTCCTATCTCCACTGTGCCTGATGACATTTTTTCACATCACTGATCCCTCTGCCCAGCAGTCCAATGGGAGCTTTCAGGGGATAATGTGGGCAACTCACAGGTAGCAGAGCTGGAGGGGGACAGAGTGCTCAGGTCACTTTCCTCCTCCTCTCTAAACTTGCTGAGGATATTCCTCACTTCATCTGCCTCTCTGCCCAGCAGCCCAATGGGAGAGCTTCCTCCCTCCCCTATATGGGGTAAAGGAAGTGGGATGGGGTGTGCCTGGTACTTGATGAGGGGAAGGGGCACAGCACACAGTCTTTGAGGGGGGACACTTTACTCAGTCTGGAGATTGGGGTGGAGGTGGGACTCAGCACTCTGTCTCTAAAAGGTTTGCCATCACTGAAATAAGTGAACATCTATAAACTTCTATAGGACACAATAGAAAAGAATAGAAATGTAGTCAGGACAGAAGAGGTTTGAGTATGGGTGATTATAGCAAAAGATAATGAATTCCACTGGCCTTAGACCAGGACCAATTCCAGCGAAAGGCTCACACAGCAATGTCCTAAGTTCCCCTGTCAACTTCTCAACCCTTTTTCTGCCCCAAAAGTTAGGTGGTAGATAGCCACTGTCCATCTCCAACCTCAGTATTTCCCTATCCCAGAACAATGTCCAGAGGCAGTTGCCATATGTTGTCCGTTTCTCCCCCCAACTCCAAGGTTTCTCTAGGATAAGCAAGGCACCTTAGCATCTTGACATGGCTCCCATACCTTCATATGTCATATCTCATAAATCATATCTTGATGTGGAAGCAAGCTGAACCTTAAAGGAACACTTGAATAGTCTAATGCCATGCCTCCCTCAAAAAACTTTTCTCCGCTAAAAGGCTTAGATTTCCTATTTAGTGGTTAACATAATTTTACCCCTTTATAATTATCCCATCTCAATGATTCTGAATTCCTCATTCCTGACATATAGACTATTTCCTCATCCTTAACTTAATGTCTTACTCTAGATCTTTCTAGACCTGCCAACTTGTTTCACTGTGCCCTCTAGAATACCTGCTCCATAATTAACAAACTTCTTTTCGTCTCACTTTGCTTACTTTACTCATTTGTTCTATCTTCTGATACTCATTGAGACATGATGCTGTCTTGATAAATTGCTTCCCTCAATGCCATTTCTAATACTAATTATATTTTTTCTCATATAGCCCAACTCAGTTTGTGAGGAAACATTTCATTGCCATTTCCTTATCTTCCCTTTGAAGTTTACATCATCCAAAGTTATCACTCAATCTAGCCCCAGTGGCTGCTGTCTGTAGATTTTTAAAGTACTCTTACTTCCTCAAGAATTTCACTACCTATCTCACAATCCTTCCTTCTTTCCATTCTCTTGCCCTGATGATAGAACGTGTGTGTCTGCATATAAATGTGTGTATCTTAAATATGCAAACTTCCCAGTTCTTCAGTCTACTAAATTCTCATTATTTAACTGGCTCCATATCAGTAAAAGAGATAGGCATGCCATTGAGGGGATCTCTCTCAAGAGGATGCCATCTCTCTACTTCCAAGTTCATGAATTTCAAAATTCCTTTCCCCAATCATCCTGTTATCATTTTATCTTTCTCTATGCTTTATGAGATCTAACCCTAATCTTTGTCCTCAGTATGATCTCTATCCCCACTATACTTCTTTCTCAGGTCACCAATCCTATACTGATAACACTCTTCTTCCTTCCCCATCTTGACCTCTTGGTGAAACATCTCAACTATATATTGTCATCTAGCTCTGATTCTCTAGTACCCTGGCCCTATTGCTGATTATACATTGCTAAGACCTAACCTTGCTTTACTCTCACCATCTACTGCTTTCAATCCTATTCACATGCTACTAAATGGAGCTGTAGGAAGTGCCAAAATTGAACCCACAAGAAATATGTTAACTATTCTCAACTAGACCCTCATGCAGCAAGACAAGCATTATACCTCCATAACTGAGTTTCTCTTGTAAGGGGGAAAAAGGGGTTTGGGGGTTCAATATATTAAAATGTGGTTGCCAGGGGAAATCTCTCCAATTTAGGAATAACCTCAAGTCAAAATTGACTTTATGGAAGTTTATTTACAATTGAGAAGAGAGAGAGGAAACAAGGAAATAAGAATCTAACTCAGTAGGTAATTTACTAAGATACTCTAATTAATCCAGATAGATCTAATTAACCCTCAGCCGAGAGTCAGAGGGCCAGGGGCCCAGAGATGAATGAAGCAAAACTTCATTCACAGAGTCCATTAAAAATGTTTCTTAAGGAAAGATTCAGTCAGTCTTTAAACTCACCACATGGAATTCAAAAGAAGATATTTAAAGTCGTCTCACCAAGGTCTCAGCATTCCAGCCAACACTCCTCCATGAACCAGAAGAGGTCCGTCACCAGACACCATCTTCAACTGACGACCTCTCACTCACTCAACTCCCTCTTTTTAAAGGGATCACTTATGCATCACTTCCTGTGCCTTCCCCTAGCCTGCCTGTCCAATCACAATAGATGCTTCTCATAGAATGCCTAGGGGTAGGTCAGTTGATTCTGATTTGTGACTCACTATAACACACATGGGTTATGACCTCCCAGAATTTGGAGGTGCTCTCACCTTTGGTGATTAAATCTAAAGATGGGCAGTGTGGACTTAATTTAATTATCATACTCTGCAACACTTCATAATAACTTTTCCAAAACTTCTTGTTTCTCTTTAATCCTCCCAATATCAGCCCAGACCCCTACTTCAACCCTTTAGCCAAGGATCTTGCTCTTACAGGAAAAAAAATGGAGAACTCTGATCCCATCTCCTCCTGATTTCTCCAGCAAACAGCCCCCACCATCAAACCCATTATTCATCTTATCTTCAGTCTCTTCCTATTTAATGGTTCTTTCATTACTGAATATAAAATATGTCCAAGTTTTCCTATCTTTAAAAATCACTCACATGATCTATCTTTATTAGCTATTGTCTTTTTTCTCATCTTCACAGCTAAACATCATAAGGATTGAACCTATTATCAATGCCTCAACTTCCTCTCCTCATATCCTTCTAAATCCTCTGCAATCTTGCTTCTGACCACATTATTCAAACTTCCCTCTCCAAAGTTACCTGTGATCTTTTAGTTGCCACATCAAAATTTATTAATTTTTAATTTATCGAATTTATCAAATCAATCCTGATTCTCCTTGACCTCTCTGCAAAGTTTGAGTCTCTTGATAAGTTTCTGCTTCTGGATACTCTCTCCTTTCTAGATTTTCATGACTCTACTTTCTCCTGGTTCTCCTGTCACTATTTTTTTAAAGTCAATAAATAAGACTAGAAGCTGGTACTTTGAAAAAATAAATAAAATGACAAAGTACTGGTCAATCTAATTAAAAAAAGGAAAGAAGAAAACCAAATTATCTGTATCAAAGATGAAAAGGGAAACCTCACCTCTAATGAAGAGGAAATCAAAGCAATCATTAAAAACTATTTTGCCCAATTATATGGCAATAAATATTGCAATCTAGGTGATATGGATGAATATTGACAAAAATATAAATTGCCTAGATTAACTGCGGAAGAAATAGAATACTTAAATAATCTCATATCAGAAAAAGAAATTGAACAAGCCATCAAAGAACTCCCTAAGAAAAAATCCCCAGGAGCAGATGCATTCACAAGTGAATTCTATCAAACCTTCAAAGAACAACTAATTCCTATACTATACAAACTATTTGACACAATAATCAAAGAAGGAGTTCTACCAAACTCCTTCTATGACAAAAATATGGTACTGATCCCAAAGCTAGGTAGATCAAAAAGAGAGAAAGAAAACTACAGACTAATCTCCTTACTGAACATAGATGCAAAAATCTTAAATAGAATACTAGCAAAAAGACTCCAGCAAGTGATCAAAAGGGTTATCCATTATGATCAGGTGGGATTTATACCAGGAGTACTAGGATGGTTCAACATTAGGAAAACCATTCACATAACTGACCATATCAACAAGCAAATCAACAAAAACCACGTATTTCAATAAATGCTGAAAAAGCCTTTGACAAAATACAACACCCATTCCTACTGAAAAGACTATTCTTTTAAAGTCTTTTTCAACTGTTTCTGCATCCATGTAATACTGGCTAACTGGGTTTCCCTCCCAGGCTTTGTCCTGGGCCTCCTCATTTCAATTTGTGCCCCACTCCTTGATAATCTGGGGAAGGCAAAGATCCCTTCCTAGGAAAACACTTTTAAATGCATAAATTAAAGTCTATATGGTTACAAAGAAATTAATGATATTAAAATACAGTTACTAAATTTAAAAAAAAATCATAGAGTGTATATAGGTTAAGAACTTTTATTCTATGTGATCTTGCTTGGGGATATCCTCAGTCCTATGGGTTCAGTTATCATCTCTATATAGATGATTTCCAGATCTATATATTCAGCTCTAGTTGTCCTACTGAACTATAGTCATTTGTACCCTATTACCTCTTGGACACCTTGACCTTAATCTCCCAAATGCATCAAACTCAACACATCCAAAGTAGAACTCATTATCTTTTTCACCCAAACCCTTCATACTTATAAACTTCACTATTTTTGCCAAGGGTATTACCATCCTCCTGGCACTCAGGAGAAAATCTTTCAGCTATGTGATTGAGTTATAATTTTTAAAAAAATAAAAACCCTTACCTTCTATCTCAGAATCAGAACTGTGTATTGGTTCCAAGGCAGAAGAGCTGTAAGGACTAAACAATGAGCATTATAGCAATTTGCCCAGAGGCACACAACTAGGAAATATAAGTCATATTTGAACCCAGAATGTCCTGCTCTAGGCTTGACTTGAGCCACCTAACTGCTCTCTTGAGTTATGATTTTAACAGGGGCTTTGATATAGTGGTGTGAGTCCAAAGAAGAGATTATAGAAGGATGAATGTTCTAGTATATATTCTATGGGGAACTAGAGATGTCTGTACTTTGAAATAGTCACCCCTATTCATGAAAGGTCCTTTTTTCTTTTGCCTTTTAGAATTTTATTTGCTTTTAAGACTCAATTCAAGATATATGAAGCCCTTCTTGATTCCAACTCTTCCCCCAACTAGGATTCCTATACTATACTACCTTAGATTAATTTTACATATATTTTGCCTGTGCATTAATAAAGAGATATTACATAGATGCAATATTATATACTGAATGCAATATTGTAAATAGGTAAACTATGTAATATGTAGTATTATGGATAGAAGAACTCTCAGGTACTTTCCAGGAATGGATTGGGACTTGATTCATTAATTTGCCTTTTTGTTCTTTCTTATAGACAGTATTCAATCTTTAGTCTTTGTGCCTTGGTACTGGCTATTCTTATGGGGAAAAACAGGGGATTAAATTAAATATTTATCTGGGTTCAAAAGGGTGAGTAGGAGACAGGAATGGACAATAGTCTGGGACCAAATAAGTTAGGGAGACTGGATTTAGCTGTTTGGGGAATGGCAGTTGGCAGGAGTGAAAGTTGGGCCTTAACTGTCACACTGATCCAACTAGCCAGGGATAAACACAGAGTTTAACAAATACACACACTATGAGAATTTTAAGGTATGAAAAAACAAACAGGGAAACAGTTTAATTGTAATTTGAAAGAATAGGAGAGGGGGTGAGGTGAAACTATGTCTAACTAACCAGGACTGGAGTTAAAAGGGAAAGTTCCTTAGCCAATCTGGCTTCTGCCAGGTTGACAGCTTGGCTAAGGACCTGAGGAAGAGGGCTTGGGTTTGGGGTTCTCACAACTGTTCCAGAGATGTCTTCAGGATACCAGGAACCAACTCCTCCACAGCCAATGATCCAAAAGTAACCAGGTAGGGAGAGATTTTTGCAAGGTGTCCACCAGAACATAGGCCTCTTCCCTACTCAGAGTTGACTTGCAGGATGATATCTTCAGCCTTTACAAACTTTACCAATCTCCAAGATCCCAAATCAAATAGGGACTGCTGATTGCACTTCTGCTCCAAACCCTTCTCAAAACAGCAATGTCTGTTGCTTCCTCTCTCCTCTCTACCCCCTACATTCCATTCAGAATGTTCATGACTTCCAGAAAGGGTTTTCCCTAATATGCTTGCAAAACCCTAAATAACTAATCTCATAACACTATCCCCCATGCCTCCCAAATGCTTACTCTTAGAATCCCTTGCTTCCAGGTAGATTAGGCTCAAGGTCTAAGTTCTCCAAGAGGCCTTTCCTCACTTCCACCCCCATTTACTGTTGGCCTCTCTTCTACAAGATACCTTCCATCTCTTCTGTATTTATCTTGATTATGCAGTTTTATAAATGCTATCTTCTCCATTAGAATATAAGGCCCTTGAGGGCAGGACATGGTTTTTGCTTTTTCTTTATACTCTCATCACTTGGCATGATGCCTGACTCATAGCAGGCATTTCAAAATGCAGGGTGATTGATTTTATCTGAGCCTAACAACATAGTAGTTTGCAAGCTAGGTATTATAGATACCCCTATTTTGCAGATGAGAAAACAGAAGGTTAAGGAGATCAGTTGAGTAGCTTTGGGAATGAAGACTAACAAAGACCAAAACTAAACCCAGAACTTCTCAACTGAACACTTTTTATTCTACAGGGCATGTTGCTATGCTCCTTTTACTTTTAATAGCTGTTTTCAGCATTAAAAGAATAGAAGAAATACCAAGAAGGATAGCTGATTTTCATGTGACCAATTTTACAACAAGCTTAGCTGAAGGTAACTATATATGTTGCTCTTTTCTCAAAATTTTTAAGCTTAAAATTAAAAATTAAAAAATAGTAGAAATACCAAGAAAGCTAGCTAGTTTTCGCATGACCAATTTTACAACAAGTATAGGTGAATGTAACTATATATGTTGCTCTTTTCTCAAAAATTTTTAAGCTAATATTTTTTTCAGTATTTCACATCCTCTATTTTTCCCCCAACACTATACTTGGTTCCAATTTAAACCGGGCAGGGCTGCTAGTGCACACAGCATTTTTCACATGATCTATGTGAAAGCTTAATTGAAATTTTGAAGTGAAATTACATGGAAAGGGTCAAGAGTAAAAGCTGTTGACGTACAAGGTTAATTCTCTCCAGGTACTGTTAATGTGGGAGAAGGGAGAGTGCTATGACCTCATCTCACATTCACTTCAACTAGAGCACGGATTAAAGTGGGTCTGGGAGCGACTCTTAGTAATGGTCTCTAAAGGAAATATGCTATAGATAAACTAAACCAAGATTATTGAAGCATGTACAGACGATAAGCAAGCCAGCACTCCCTTTTATCTGTTTTATCAAAGTTGCTGTTGAGAAAGAAGGTCTGGCTTCTGCCTTTAATGAATTGGCCAGAAGGCAGTTGAGGAGAAAAGAGGAACATTTGCAGTTAAGGTTCATTTTTAGCCTCTTCAGGGGAGAGGACGGTGGGGGATCTGCAGACGTTAGACCCAATTCAAGACCTTTAACCATCATCAAAGAGGACGGGCTGTTTGTGGCTTATTTTGAATAGACTTAAAGTTTTTCCTTTCTTTCTTTTTTTCCTTTTTTTTTTTTTTTGGTTGTTGTTACCAGGCACATAATCACAATCACAATGTTAACATTATCTGGAGCCTTATCAGTTTCTCAAGGTCTAAGGGTCTTAAATAAACAAGAGCTGTAGGAAATATGAAGAAGCCTGGCTATTAAACTTGATGTTGTATGCATGAACAAAAGCTGTATGAGACAAAACAAAATCTTTGGCGAAAACTGGGGGTTGGGAAAGGCTGGGGGTGGGGATGGCTGGCAAAGAGGCATGATCTTCCATAGGAGACGGGGCAAATAAACCGGCTGCAACCTTTCCTGTTTGTGAAAAAAAAGACATACATCAGCAGTAGACCAGCGTTTCAGCTTCCTGTTTTTCTTTCGGAAGGTCTGAATGGTTGATAAACACATCTGTAGTATGTTTTAGTGTAACTTCACTCACTCTCTGTCCATTGAAGCTTTTTATATCAGAGCGTTTCAGTCTTAGAGAAAGCCAATAAACTTTAACATTCTGTCTCACAAGCTGATTTCTAGCCCTGATTCACATATTTCAATGCTGACTGACCCTAATGCATGCTGGTATCATATTTAGGCTGCCTCTGTAATAAAGACCACTCAGAATCCAAAAGATCACTAGCTGAATAAAATTCACATAGTTACTCACTGGAATAAAATAATTCAAAGAACCAAAGAGCCAAAGAACAGCCAGATGATTTCGATTTATGAAGCACTGTTACTGAAAATTAAATCATAGCTATGAAATTCTATATTTAAGAATATTTATGAAAAAAATTCCAGCAATTTTAGAAATCTCTATATAGTTTTGCAGCTGAAATAGACTTCAGAAAACATCCAGACCAGTCATTTCATTTTTCAGATAAAGAAAGCATTATAAAATGTGGTCCAGAAAGATTAAATCACTAAATTACACACTTGATACAATTAGTAAATAACCAAATCAGAATTTGTACCGAAGTCCTCTGACTTCCACAACCTTTATTTCAGTCAATGAGGACAAAATAAGGTAAAAGACACAAAGTTTTATTCATTTGGTTAAGTGGTGGCAAGGAGGCTTGAACATGCAAAAGGTGTTAGGAGATCTATTCTTTTGAAGATCTGCGGGCATCCAGAGCAGAATTTTCCCTTAAATCACATTAAAACAGAAAGTTTGTTGGTTCTTTCTATTCAGGTAGCTACAGAACCATTATTGGAATTAGAGAGAGGTGATCCTGGCCTTGGACACTTACTAGCTGTGTGACTCTGGCCAAGTCACTTAACTTTTTTTGTCTCAGTTCCTCATCTGTAAACTGAACTGGAAAAGGAAATGGCAACGCATTCTAATAACTTTGCCAAGAAAATTCCAAATGGGGTCATAGAGAGTCATGACTGAACCACAAGACCCTAGCTTTCCACAGAGCAATAACACTTGAAAATTCTCATCCACACTCTACAATATAGATCTCAAAAAAGACCTCATCACCTGGTTAGTAGTAATAAACCAAGAATTTCCCACATGTCATGTTTCTTCCTCAACAGTAACCTTGTGATCTCCTCCTACTCTTTGGGTCCTAGGATCTATCTACAACTCTCCTCCCTAACTAAATATACCTTAAACAATTTAATTGTGAATATATTTTGTATTCTTTGCCCCAAGCCCTAAAATTGCTAGGTATTGCTTGAGTAGAACCATTATATACAGTTCTAGCACTGAATATTGTCCTTCCCAATTTTTCCCTTTGCACCTCAATCAGCTGATATCTGTCAGTCTTACTACCATATGCAAAACATTATAATAGGAATAGTTCAGTTAGTGAATCTGTTATAGAATATAGAAATAGCCAAAGCCATGGTAATGAAAGGCAATTGTTTTGGCTAGATAAGACTGAACACATATGAAGATTTTGATAAAGATGATTGTCTAAAATTATTGATGTTCATACATTTTTTCTGTCCCCAAGTACATATGGAACTATGCTGACTATCACTTCTAAAATTTTTTTTGTTTAAATTCTTTCCCCAAATTTTTGTTCTAAAAACACACATTCTTTCAGAAATCAGTTTTGAGGAATCTTTTTTTTTTTTCGTCATTAACTAGTTCTCTAATGTTAAGCAAGTTACTTGACCCTTCTAGGTCCCTATTTCCCTACCACTAAATTGTAGTCTGATCAGAGCAGAATTCAGTAGGACTATCATCTCCATTGTTGTTGTTGTTGAGTTATTTCAGTTGTGACCAAGTCTTCATGAACCCATTTAGTGTTTTCTTGGCAAAGATATTGGAGAGGTTTTCCATTTTCTTCTCTAGCTCATTTTATAGCTGAAGAAACTGAGGCAAACAGGGTTAAGTGGCTTGCACAGGGTCACACAGCTAATAGGTATCTGAGGCTAAATTTGAACTCAGGAAGATGAGTCTTCTTGACTATCCACGACACCATCTAGCTACCCATAAATCCTTTGTCATTTCTCTCCTTTAACGAAAGCCAAAATTCTATAAGGTTTTTTGGATGCCATGAATGGGCAATGGGCTAGATCGGGGTTCTTAACTGGGTTTATGAGGTTGACTTTTTGGAAAGATTTTGATAACTGCATTTCAATATAATTAATTTCCTTTGTAATCCTATGTATTTTATTTTCATTTAAAAACAACTTTAAGTTCACATACTTTGCCAGACTGCCAAAGGACTCCATGACACAGAAATAGTTAAGAATTTCTTTTTTTCCTAGAAAAATCTACCTAGTTTGCTAAGGGATTTCTCTAAATTATTAGGTAATCACTAATACAGAAGTCATGCATGGTATTACATTGGTTATACCTCACTCTCACTGATCTGTTCCAGCCATACATCTCTTTGATGATAAATTTTATATTGCTTCTTATGCAATATACACTGTAGGTAATATATTATAGCCTGTTCACATCTACCATTTATCTCTCCATGTCCTTATGTGTCCCCCAATTTGGATTCTTTAGAGACAATGCCATTCCATGATTCTAAGTCATAAAATACCTTCAAAAGAATATTGCGATTCAAAAGCTGAATTGTGGTTTTAGAGAAAAGCTCAGAGTCATTAAAAGCGCTGTATAATTCCCCAAATGCAATCCAGCCCACATTCCACCTAGTCATTTCTGGGCAAAATTCATTTTCTATCAACCACGTATATCTAAAACACACTTTCTTCAGCACCAGATCAGGGTAGGGGGTGGGGTGTCTGTCCAAAGGACAGTTCATAATATGGACAATAAGAATTCTTGATGTCCTTCTTTTGTTTCATTCTTTTCTTTTCTTTTTCTGTGTAGATAGGCTGAACATCTTTGTGTGATTATGGACCTCGATTAGGAGGCTTTGCAATCAGAAAATATCTTTTACAGATTGTAGTAGTGTGAGTACTTCACCATTAGTAAAGAATCTTTTTTTTTCATTTTGGCTTTGAAATAAGCATTCTATTTTTTTTTAATCATTACTTTCTGCCTTCGAATCATTACTAGGTATCAGTTCCTCGGCAGAAGAGTCATAAGGGCTAATAGGCAGTTGTGATTAAGTGACTTGCCCAGGGTCACAAAATTAGGAAATATGTGTGGTTAAATTTGAACCCATGACCTCTCATCTCTAGATCTGGCTCTCTGTCCACTGAACAACCTGACTGCCCCTTGAGCTAGATATTCTTCATGGCAGTAGATAAGTTGTTTAGACAGGGGTCTTGTGAGACTCAAATAAGATAAATGGATATAAAGCACTTGCAAATCTTAAAATGCTTATTATTATTATTATTAACCTCTAATCACTAGGCCTCCAGCTTGGTGTTGATTTAATTCCCTGAACCAGTTACTACACCCCTGCCAAGCTCAAGAAATGTTTATGGAGTAATGCAAGTGTTTGCTGGCACATGTTTAATAGGACTCTCTAAGGGAAAAAAGGGATGCCTAGACTCTTCAGTTTAAGCTGCATTATTAATGCTTTTATTAAGTAAAAAAATGAACGAAACAAGAAATCGAGCCCTAATTTGTAGTGATTGCTGACTTCTGAGATATAAATGCTTGCACTAAAATTTTAAACATGTCTCTCATAAGCCAGTTGTGACTCCAGCACACCATTATGTTCAGCATACATACAACTGATTTAGGAATTAAAGGGAAAAAAGTATTTATTAAGTGCCTACTGTCTGCTAGGCATTATGATAAATGGTTTACAAATATCATTTCATTTATTCCTTACTACAACCCCAAAAGATAAATTCTATTAAGTCTAATTACACCTCATTTGATATTTAAAATCAGAGTCAGTTGAATATATGTATTGCTTTATTTCTACAAATAACAATATCATATGATTCACTTTGAGTGATTATGGCAGCCAAAACCTAACCTAATTTTCAGTTTTGTTAAGAAAATGTTATTGTACAGAATTAGGGAGATGATAGTGTCATTGAAATTTGCTATACTTTTTGAAGAATACTGATAAACTGGAGAATGTATAGAGGTGAGAAACAAAAATGTTAATAACCTTTTTGTCTTATAATATGAGGATAAGTGTATCTACCCTTACTCCTACCCTCCCTGCATAAACAGTACTTGACATGAACAAATTTGCTCTCCTGCCTGCTAAAGATACATAATTCTAAATTAGTCTGCATCTAAAACAATTTGTTAAAATGTCAGGCGGTTGCCAGGAACAAACTTAATTGCTAAAAAGTCTTTCCTCTATGGTTATCTCCAATATATCTTATATGTATTTTGTCTGTATAGAGCTGCCTATGTGATGTATCTCCTCCCATTCCTTGAATTATAGTCTGAATTCCTTGAGGATAGGAGCTGTTTCTTTCCTTTATTTTCTATCCTCGGTGCTTAGCACCAGTGCCTGGCACATAGTAAGGACATAATTCATACTTGTTGAGAGACTAAATAATTTTTTTTAATCTGAGAGAGGGTAAAGGAAGGGACCAACAACAACAATAAACTCCCTAGGTTGTTTGGTTCTGTCATAATAGGTGGAAAGCCATGGTTCAAGGTTAAGAATTTAGAATAAGCACTTGTTCTGTGAATGGAGCCACTTTTTTCTCCAACTAAAAGAATTTTAGATTCCAGAAAAATAATCATGCCAATTCATTCTGCAACATATGGCTCGCCAATATTCCTCTAGCAATTTTTTCTGCTATACAGACAGAAGAAAAGAAAGTTTGAAGCAAATATTAAACTCTAGGACTAGAGAAGTAGTAGTTTGTCTTTCTCCTTCCCAGAAGCCTTTCTTCTGGTAGAAATAGTTTGGTTTAATAAAGACAAATGGTATTCCTTAGATAAGGTATTCCTCAGAAAACCTGAGTTTGTTTTATTAAGTTTTATCTTCCTCTCTTCCTTCCTTCCTTTCTTCCTTCCTTCCTTCCTTCCTTCCTTCCTTCCTTTCTTCCTTCCTTCCTTCCTTTCTTCCTTCCTTTCTTCCTTCCTTTCTTCNCTTCTTCTTCTTCTTCTTCTTCTTCTTCTTCTTCTTCTTCTTCTTCTTCTTCTTCTTCTTCTTCTTCTTCTTCTTCTTCTTCTTCTTCTTCTTCTTCTTCTTCTTCTTCTTCTTCTTCTTCTTCTTCTTCTTCTTCTTCTTCTTCTTCTTCTTCTTCTTCTTCTTCTTCTTCTTCTTCTTCTTCTTCTTCTTCTTCTTCTTCTTCTTCTTCTTCTTCTTCTTCTTTCCACAAAATAACAATTGTGAGAGAGGGGAAGGAAGGAAAGAATTTGGAACATAAACATTTTTAAATGAATATTAATTTTTTTACTTGTCATCAGTTAAAAATTAAATAGTTTTCAAAATAAATACACTAATGCAAATCCACAAGACTTTTTACTTCTTAGCTGTATCTCATTAGTAGTCAGAGTTCTTGGGCTTCCTCAAGCTACCACATTACAAGAAGAACACAGGCCCTATACATTAGCCATTGAGGAAAAGATTCAATGAACAAGTCTAAAGCCAGGTCCAAAGCAATTATGCACCCTAGGGAGAAAGTTAGGGACAAGCTTTGTCTGTTTAACAAAGCTACCCATCACAAACTTTGCAAAAAGGTACCCAACTACAAAATCATTGAAGGAGTAGCCTTAAAAAGACTGAAAATCTGGTGTTTGCTGTCCCAAGCGTACCTCTGGGCACTGCTTAATAAAGGTCAAGTTAACTTCCAGGCACAAAGTACAAATGATCTATACCAGGAACTCACAGGGTCAAGATGCTTCATCTGGTGGTGATAATATAAGAAAAATTTCAGTAATTTTTTGAACATTTTCGAATATAAATCTACTAAATTCTGAGAAAAAACGAATATAAGGGCTAAAATTCAGTGAGAAGGTTAGCAGATTTTATCTGATCTTATAAAACTACTCATTGAATAATAAAATTAGTAGAATATGTATTGTACTACACAGCATTCACCTTTTTGTGTTTTCCATTTTACTCATTTGTGCATGATCATTAAAGTCCTTTAATGCTATTACACTTAATCATTTTAACAATTATTTTATATTATTGTAAGAATGCTTCATAAGGTTATTTTAAGTGCTCTTTAGCTTTATAAATTACAGCTGTTGTTTCAGTTAAAGAATGGGGGACATGTGGTCATCCCAATGTCATTAGCTCACTACCAGAATTTTAACTCTATTGTCATGGCCAAGGCCCCACTCTTCGACCTGGTAGAGACATATCTTAATTGGGGGGAAAGTACATAAAAAGAAAATAAACATCCCTTGAGTGCTGACCTTGCAAACTTTACTATAAACAGTAACATCACAGGAGCAGAGGACATGGCACTTTCTATCTAAGCACAAAGGATTATTTGCAGAAAAATCAATGCCTCCTTTAGGTCTGCCTTGTAAATAATTGACTATGTGCTGCTGGTCAGACACAGCTGTTTCTCAGGTGGGAGTTTATAGCTGAAACTCATTTGAAGAAACAGGCGGGCAGGTTAGCTTCATACACCGGTCTTAAATGAAAGGCAGAAAGAGACACTTTTCTCTACTGAGCATGACAAAATGTGCTTGAAGCTCCCAAAAGATAAGGACTCATTTTAATTTTGTCTTCATTTACTTGTTTCTAAGATGATATTTTGTAAAGATTGGGCACTTTATAAATGTTTGTTGAGATGAATTGAACTGAAATCACTATTCACACTCAGACCTTTCTGGCATGGAGATTTCTTGGAGTTCCAAACTGACCTTGGACTGTGGCTTGTGTTTCACGGACATTGCACTGACAAACTGTTTTCCTAGGCCCTGGAAAGACATCCTCTGTTTGCTTTTTTTGTTGTTTTTCCTAATGTAGCAGGAATTGCTCCTCCTGTACCTCACCCACGTGAACGCATCTGGTACCATAGGCGATTTTTTTTTTAAGTGCAGCCCTTAGCTAACATAACTCCTACTCCAGTAATTAAAGAAATGGGATGACTCCAGCTATTGTTTTAAGTAAAGGATACCATATTCTTTTTAATTAAATCTAATTTTTTCATACTTAATTTTTATTTTTAAATATTTTTCCACGTTTCCTTGATTTATTTTCTTTCCCTCCTCTCTTACCTTCCCCTCCCAGAGTCGACAGGCTGGGTTGTACAAATGTTGAGGATACCATATTCTTTAGAATATTTGCTTACAAGGTTGCATAATAGTGTAAATAAGGTGGCAGATATAGTAAGCTTGGAATCAGGAGGACATCAGTTCAAATCCTTGCTTAGCTGTAAGTCCTGGGCAAATCTGTTAATTTGGGTCTGACTTGGTTGCTGTAAAATGAGTGGGTTGAAAACTTGGTGGCTTTTAGGGTCCCTTCCAGTTCTAAATAAATTTTAGTGAAATGCAACAAATCAAATGGACTTTTTAGAAACCAAAAAATGTGAATTCTTGAGTGATTCATGCCACTCTCAAGAGGTTCTGAGTTGCTGGTGTAGTATAAGCCTAAGGGCTAGACAGGATCTCAACATTTTCAAATAAATTCTTTGGGGGGTTTTATTTCTGTGGGAACACAACCCTGATTTGATAATGGAAAATAGCAGTAAAATAGAATTTGCTTTACAGACAGCTTTGATGGAACACATCTGTGCCAGGAGGGAAAGAATACTTTAGATAACTTTCTTTGATGAGCCTACTGGTATTTTTTTTTTATTTTAAAAAATAAATATTGTTTCTATGAGATGAATTGATTCTTTTAGGGTCTCAAGAGATTATATATTAAGTTGTTCTTTTCCATTTGATTGAATTATACTCTAGTGATCTATCCATATCAATCCTCTTCCTGAGGGTAGATAGATTATTTTAAGGTGGGACATTTTGAGTCAAGCTTTTGCCTTCATGAAAATATTTTCTTGAACCATTTATTGAAAAAAATGTGACAATTATTGCTTCCAACATTCTTTCCATGCATATTAGCATATCTACAATCCTGTAAGATAGATGCTAGAAGTGTTATTATTTTTGTTATCACTTTTTATAGATAAAGATGATGGGTCAGCATGTACTAGTGGATAGAATCCTGGATTCAAAACAGGAACTCCTGGGTTTATGTTCTGCTTTTGACAATAAATTAGCTATTTGATACTGGGCAAGTTACTTCTCAGTGATCAGGCAACTCAAGAAGAATTTCTCATTTGTGAAGCAGCATGGCATGGTGGAAGGACTCTTGAATTTGGATTCAAAGAATATGAGTCTGAAATCCAAGTATGATACTTCCTAACTGACTTTGTGACTTTACTTATTATCCCAAGTCATTTAACCTCTCAAGACTTCAAGTTCTTCATTTGTAAAGTGAGACAATTGGACTCCAGTCTCTCAGGTCCCTCCTAGTACTACATGTACGTGTATAATCCTCTATTCCTATGGTCATAGATAGGTTGGGATTTAAATCAATTGAATAAATCTTATTTACTATCCTATTCCTCAATCAGGTGTTGCCATAAGTGTATGAAGATGAGATTAACTCTCCCTTGCTTGTTTTTAGATTTAATCACCAGAAGCATATACTTCCCCACTTATTCTTAAATATGGGGAGGTCTGTGACCCCCGTGTGTAATACTGAGTGACAAATCAGAAGCAACTGACTGCCCCAAGGCAGTCCTAAGCAAAGCTTTAGCTGTTATTGGTCCATGTAAAGTGGAAGGAAGGCACAGGAAGTGAAGAAAGGAATGGTATTTAAAAGTGACAAGAACTTCCTATGACCAGGTCTTTCGCCTTCAACTTAAACTTGAAGGAACTCTGGCTTGAGACCTCGGACTGCTCTAAGAATTTTCCCTTAGAACTATCAAGTGGGTGAGTGAAAAAGACTGACTCCCTTTCCTGGATTTTTCTGAAAGGTACTAACCTCCGAGGAGGTCTCATGGCTAAAACCCTTGTATAATTTGCCTCTTTCCCCCCTTTGCTGAGCCCTCTGAAGCCCTGCCTGTTTCGGACTGGGCTACAGTAATTACCTACTCTCTCTCTGATTTTCTTATTTTCACTCTTTCTCCTTTAGTTAATAAACCACCATAAAAAGTCATTCTGACTTGAGTAATAATTTCTAGCAACCACATTTTTCTTAAATTTAGTCCAACCTTTAATTTTTATCCCTTACAGGTGCAAGTGACATAAAAACAAAACTAAAACAGTAGTCCTTGGTTTTAAAGAGCTCTTATTCTCTAGAGAAAAATAATATATACACAGTGAGGTGACATATTGGATAGAGTGTTGTTCTGGAATCAGGAAGACTCGTTTTTATGAGTTCAAACATAGCCTCAGACACTTAACAGCAGTATATTTCTGGGAAAATCACTTAACCCTATTTACCTCAGTTTTCTTCATCTGAAAAAATCAGCTAAAAGAAGGCAAACCAAATCAGGATTTTTTCCATGAAAACTCCAAAGAATCACAAACAGTCAAACACAATTGAAAAACAATAGAACAACAATAATTATATATAAAATATAAGATTGAGACTGGAATCTCTTTACTATAGGAAATTTACAGTGAGGAAACCCCCTCTAATAATGCAGTTGAGACCTACTCTGAAATTTTAAGTCTTATAAAATTTGCATTGGAGAACTGAAAGAGTAAGGGACTTGCCCAGAGTCATTCAGCAAGTAAGTGTCAAAGGGGAGGACTTATTCCCAGGTCTTCCTGACTTAGAGATCAGTTCTTTCTCCATTATAACAAGTGACTTCTCAAATATAAAATATATCTAAATTCAACAGCAAAACATTTGGGTAGTGGCAGCTACGTACTATAATGATAGCTATTGGACACCCAAAGGATAGAATCAGGAAGATCTAAGTTCAAAGCCTATCTCAGACACTTAGTAGCTATGTGATAATAGGGAAGTCACTTAACTTTGCTCAGCCTCAGGCTCTTTTTCCATGATGATAATGTGACTGAATACTTACTGTGCCATAAGAAATGATGAGCAAACTAATTAAAAAAAACTTGGAAAGAACTACACAAGATAATGAAAAGTGAAATGAGTAGAACTGGAGAACACACAGTTAAAAAGTATCTGAGGTCACATTTGAACCCAGGACCTCCTGTCTCTAGGCCTGGCTCTCAATCCATTGAGTCACTTAGTTGCCCCCTAACATTTTTTCAAATGTATTTGATGAACTGAAAACTCTAGGATTAACTGGTGGGCTTTTACTCTGGACTTTGGCAAATAGTATTTCCTTTATTTAATTTTTCTGTTGCAAATTTCCAGATAATTGAGACCAAAATCAGTGAGGGAAATTATGTTAAAAGGAGATTTTTCAACTAAGAATACACAAAGTAGGAATCCTTCAGTAGCTGCTACTTGAGTTCAAAGAATTATACATGATTGTTTGTATACTAGAGCTTGATTAGCTGTGTAAACCAATTACTGCTTAAAATAATAATGAAAAACTCACAAATATTCATAAAAGCTTCAAATAGTGAAGAAGCCACAATTAATAATTAATAAATAATTGTTAGATGATTCCACCCTTCCAGCGTCATATAAGGAAGTTCACGAGATCTACTTGTTCAAACTCAGAGAAAGTGTCATCCAACCTCTGATTCTAAAGATAAGTAAACTATGGTCCCTGAAAGCTTAAGTTTCTCAGTTAAGGTGAAACAGATATCAAAGGTTGCAGAGCCAGGATTCAAGCCTATGTTCTCTCCCTGATGATCCAAAGCAGTCCCCTTTACATATCCCATATTATACTTTAGATAGTTAAGTGCTTCATTCTTTGGATTTTATTTTAATCCATTATTTTTAGAACAATAAAGTCTGTTTCAGAGAAGCAAATAGTCTGAGGTTATTTGATGAACAGAGAAACCTATCTAAATCCAGCATTGATTAAACATATGTATTGCAGGGAGAAATGTTGTTCCCCTTTAAAGCTGGAAATGAGAACTATCCCATAATACTTCCTTTTGTTTTGAAGAGCTTCACCACAGCTTTAGTGCAAAATAAATTAAAGTTTCTGTCATAACAATATAATATATACAATTGTAGCAGAATTGTTTGTCTAATGCAATTTTCTCTTCAGCCAGAGGAAGCCAAAATGCAATGAGGAAACTGTCTAGTCAGGCAAAGCATGCACTTTCGATCACACTGCTGCCACCCCAGAACGAAAAACTTCCTCAGTCTTTGGTGCTCATGAAGTTGTCTTCCTCTGCATAGCCAGTGTAGCCTGGTAAATGGACTCTGAATTGAAAACTGATTAGTTAAGAAAGGGTTTTCTTATAATACCATACATAATATTTCTTCAGCCATATTTTATAGGCACAGACTCCTAGCAAAGAGCAGTCAATTATTCATGGCAGAGAATTGGTAGATTTATATTTAAAGAGTCCTCCACCAAATGTTAGTCCTTGTACCTATATGTTATTCCTTCCTCCTTCTTCACCTCCCTATGAGGAGAGTTTACAAATAAATGTATGAGAACCACAGTGGTAGTTCTTTTTCTGATTGGGAATATAGGAAAACTCAGTCATTATGTTGCAATGGGAAGTTCTTCTGCCTGATCCCAGAAATATCATGAGACTCAAATGAGTCATGTAGGTGACCCAGTGAAAACAGTATCAGTCCAGTATCAGGAAGAGCCAAGATCAAATCTGGCATCCATCACTATCTGAACCTGGGCAAGTCACTTCATCTCAGTTGGCCTTAGCTTTCTCATCTGCAAAGTGGGGATAATAATAGCACCTAACCCCTAGAATTGTTATGTTATGAGGATGAGTATAGATATTTAGTGAAATTAGCAGCCAGGCTGTCAGGCTGTCAGACAAGACCTGAGGGTTCCAAGGATGGAATTATGGCAAGGAAGGAAGTGATTTCCTGAGAGAATCTGTTATTGCTGAGAGAGCAGTTGGATTCTGAAAACTGTCTCCAGTGAAGAGCCCAGGAGAGAGTGGATTTGCCTCCCAGAAGAAACACCTGCCTCTGGGGAAATTCAAGTTGACCTGGAGGATCAGACTTGGGTTGGTGGACATCCCAAGCTAATTAAAGCTCCTTGGTTTTACCCTTTGGGATTAATTTGGCTGGAACGTGTGCTCTTGGAATATACTTGGACTGAAACATTTTGAGCTATTGGTCAAGACCATCAGACCATCTACATGAGATCCCATTAGTCCCTTGTGTCCTGGCAGCCTGCATAGCATAGTGTAGGGATTTCCCGGATCTTTAACCTTTAACCCTGAATTGATCCCATAGTGTTTTAGAGTAGTGTGACCTCTCCCACCTTTTTAAATCTTAAATTAACTATTAAAAAGGTGGTTTTTATTCCTATCATGTTTTTCCCTGAAGAAGTAAGGTATCCCTGGATGTTTTAATTTAAGTGGCAGTTGGATCCCAACTGTCATTCACTCTCATTGTCACAGTCCTTTTGTATTTGGTTAAGATTGTAATACATCTACAACTTTCATTCTTCCTTCATCCCTTTCTCCCCAGAAGAACCCCTGTGTGTGTATTTATGTTTATTTACTCACTTCAACCAAATGTGATAATTGTAAAATATTTAGCATATAGGAAGTACTTATATGTACTACATATTAGTATATAAAATATATATCTAATACTAGTATATATATATATATATATATATAAAGTACTATGTATACTTAGTATATAAAATACTTAGTGTAGAGCCTAGTATATAGGAAGCATTATAAGAAATGCTACAGCTATTATTGTTATAAATGACACAGTCATTAGTGCCCCTTCCCACTTCTATAGCTACAATTTATTTAGAGCCTTCAGTTTTTCAAAACACATTAGATGGTATCTCAATCTTCATGTTGGCACAATTATAATTTTTTTTCTTTTTCCTTCCAAATTTCACAGAACTAAATAAAATAAGCATTTCCACATAAAAATAAAAAGTAGATATATCCTTGAGTGCATATATTATATCATTGAGTGCATATATTAACAAATTAAGAAGGGCAGAGATCAATGAATTGGGCATGCAACTCAAAAAATTAGAAAGCAAGCAAATTAAAAATCCCCAGATGAAAACTAAATTAGAAATACTAAAAACCAAGGGAGAAATTAATAAAATCAAAAGTAAAAGAACTATTGAATTAATAAATAAGACTAGAAGCTGGTACTTTGAAAAAACATAAAATAGACAAAGTACTGGTCAATCTAATAAAAAAAGGAAAGAAGAAAACCAAATTGATAGTATCAAAGATGAAAAGGGAGGCCTCACCTCTAATGAAGGGGAAATTAAGGCAATCATTAAAAACTATTTTGCCCAATTATATGGCAATAAATATAACAATTTAGGAGATATGGATGAATATTAGCAAAAATATAAACTGCCTAGATTAACAGCAGAAGAAATAGAATACCTAAATAATCCAATATCAGAAAAAGAAATTGAACAAGCAATCAAAGAACTCCCTAAGAAAAAATCGCCAGGGCCTGATGGATTCACAAGTGAATTCTATCAGACATTCAAAGAGCAAATAATCCCAATACTATACAAATTATTTGATATGATAAGCAAAGCAGGAGACCTACCAAATTCCTTTTATGACACAAATATGGTATTGATTCCAAAGCCAGGGAGATCAAAAACAGAGAAAGAAAACTATAGACCAATCTCCCTAATGAACATAGATGCAAAAATCTTAAATAGAATACTAACAAAGAGACTCCAGCAAGTAATTAAGAAGATCATCCACCATGATCAGGTGGGATTTATACCAGGAATGCAAGGATGGTTCAACATTAGGAAAAACATCCACATAATTGACCATATCAACAGTCTAACAAACAAAAATCACATGATTATCTCAATAGATGCTGAAAAAGCTTTTGACAAAATACAGCATCCATTCCTATTGAAAACACTGAAAAGTATAGGAATAGAAGGACCTTTCCTAAAAATAATAAACAGTATATACCTAAAACCATCAACAAACATCATATGCAATGGGGATAAATTAGAAGCCTTCCCAATAAGATCAGGAGT